>NC_077228.1:280014594-280282094 GCF_027887165.1 Monodelphis domestica
TGGATCTCCTCCTCCCTCCCTAGACCCACAGGTCCCAGGGCAAAAGGAAATGGACTCGACCTGTATCAGAAGGGGATGAGGTTAGACTCAGGGACTCAGCCTGGAACTGTGGAAAAATCACCGTCTCTGAAGTCAAAGGACCTGAGCTCAAATCAGAGGCAATTAGGTGGGACGTGGAGTCAGAAATCAGGATGTTCAAATCCTGCCTCAGACATATATTTGTGGTAAGAATCAAATGAGATAACATATGGAAAGCACTTGCAGATCTCAAAGCTCCCAAGAAATACTTATTATTCATTGTTTTTCAGTCATATCTGACTCTTTGTGATCCATTTGGGGTTTTCTTGGCAAAGATAGAATGATCTGCCATTTCCTACTCCAGCTCATTTTAGAGATGAAGAAATTGAGGCAGACAGGGTTAAGTGACTTGCCTAGGGTCATGGAGCTAGTGTCGGAGGCCACTCAGGAAGATGTCTTCTTAACTCCAAGCTGGGAACACTATCTACTGCTCTACCTATTATTAAAATTATTAAATATTAGCTATTATTAAAGCCTGTCTCTGACACATACTACCTCTTGGAGCTTGAAGAAGAAAGGATAAAAGCATTTATTAAGCACCTGCTATGTACTACCAAATACTGTGCTAAGTACTTTACAAATATTATCTCATTTCATCTTTATAATAACCCTGGAAAGTAGGTACTGTCATTAAATCCACTGTACAATGGGGCAGCTGAGTGGCTCAGTGGATTGAGAGCCAGGCCTAGAGAAGGGAGGTCCTAGGTTCAAATATGGCCTCAGACACTACCTAGCTGACCCTGGGCAAGTCACTTAACCCTCATTGCCTAGTCCTTACCACTCTTCTGCTTTGGAACCAATACACAGTATTGATTCTATGGGGATAAGGTAAGGGTTTAAAAAAAATTCAGTGCAAAAAAAACAACCCATTGTACAGAGGAAGAAACTGAAGTATACCAGGTTTAAGTGACTCAAAGAGCTAGAAAGTATCTGGTTAAATTTGAACTTGAGCCCAATGATCCACTACACTACCAGGCTGCTTCTGACCTAGGTACTCTGGATTTCATTTTCCTCATTTGTAAAATAAGGGACTTCTTAAGCCACGTCAAGTTCATGACAATGAAAAAAAAATATCCTTGAGTGTTGAGGAAAAAAAGGCTGAGTGGCCAAAAGAGAGAGGGGGATGAATTATGAAAATCACTGTTTAAATCCTGGGTCAGGGACATGTTTAGAAAGTGTCCTATACTTAAATCAAGCTTCTCTCCCAGATGTCCCTATTTCTTGTCAATGGTACATTCATTATATGTCATGCTCACCTATGACCACAACCTCAGAATCAGCTCTGGCAGGGAGAAGTCAAGTCATCAAATTCTGGTTTTTTCATCTTTTCAAAAGATCTCAAATCTGGAACTACTAAAAATGGTCTTTTCATTGGTCTTCCTGTCACTTCTAGTTATCCCAACTCTAATCCTTCCTGTGCTAAAGAATCTTTTTAATGAATAAATCACTTTGATCATGTTACTTGCCAGCATCAGCTCAAAAATCTTTAGTGGCTCCCCAGTGCCTACAGGATTAAGCCCACATTCCCTATCCTAGGACTTATGACCCTCCACAGTCAATCCCTTCCAGCACTCCCATGCCTACTCCTAAAATAATTACTATCTGAAGAAGGGGAAAGGGAAGATATTCAGATGGCTTTAACACTTAGGAAGGGATGGTAACAAAACACTGGAGGGAAATGACATCTGGTGATGTAATTGATCCAACGGGTCTATTCATCATCTGCCAAAATGTTTCTCCTTCCTACCCTCTATTCACATGTCCTGTTCCTAGAATACCTTCTCTAATCTGCTCTCTCTATCCAATTATGATATGACTTGCCACAAAAGCCCCTTCCTCTAAGAAGCTTTCCTGGACCACCTCATCTCTTTCTGTCCCCTGTAGCATTCAATTGGAACGCTGCCTTGTGGCAAGGATGCTTTTTAAAAAACAAATTCCTTTAAAAAAATAAAAAATAAAAAAACAAACCTTCTCAAAAAATCTTTCTTATGCATTCTGTGGTCTGAGACTGTAAGGTCTTCTAGATACTGTCTATAAAGCAGAATAGATCCTGTGCTTCCCTGAATGATTCTCTGACAGTAACTAGAATGCTGGGCACATTTATTATAACCCTTCAACACTTACTAAATAAAAATGAATTCAATGTCAAGGACAAATAGCTGACCGTGGTGTCCCAAAGCAACAGTTCTCATGCAGAATCCACACTTACATTCCAGACTATGACTTTGGGGACTCCTGATCCCTTTTGCTTGAGGAAAGGTGATAATAAATGGGATTTGCAGAGAGCAGAGGAGAAAAGGGGAATAGAATAGAAAGGAAGCATCTTCTTTTAAAAACTCATACCTTCTGTTTTAGAATCAATACTAAGTATTGGTTCCAAGGCAGAAGAGTGGTAAGGGTTAGGCAATTGGAGCTAAGTGACTTGCTCAAGGTCATACAGTTAGGAAGTGTCTAAGGCCATATTTGAACCCAGGAGGTCCACACTCTAGCCTGGTTCTCAATCCACTGAGCAACCTAGCTGCCCTAAAAGGAAGCTTCTCAGCAATCATAATCTACCTTAGAATCAACCCCTATCCTGGAGTCCCATAAGGTTTAGGAGGGAAGCCTGCCACAGCCCTGTTCCCATGCTCCCATCATCCCCCAATTAACAACACAAAATACACCTTAGGGTTGGCCTCTCTCACCATCAACCATCTCTGTCCTCTGTTTTCTAAAGGAATCTCTAAACCATAGATTCTTTACCTCTCTTGTTTCATGGAGCCCTTTGGAAATGCAGGGAAGCCTATGGAATTCTTCTCAGAATGTTTTTAAATTAATAAAGTAAAATATATAGAATTATATAGGAAACTGATCATATTGAAATTCACTTATGAAAATGTTTCAAAAAATCAAGTGCATGGACCTCAAGTTAAGAACCCTTGATTTACAGTCAAACCCTTCCAGTATCCCAAATTGATTGATATTTCAGGAGGAGGGAAGAGAAGATATTCAGAATGGCTTTGGGAGGAGGTGGATAACACTGGAGGGAAATGACAGTGGGAGAAAAGGGTACATCTAGTGAGGCATTATGGGGAAAGGGTGACCTACCTTGAGGTTTCCATCAGCTGTGATGCGCAGGCGGTTGCAGCTCCCACAGAAATGCTCAGACATGGATGTGATGAAGCTGATCTGGCCTCGGAAACCAGGGATCCTGAAGGCCTGGAGGAGGAGAAGAAAGTGAAGTCCTAGGGTTGTTGCCAGGGAGATGAAGTCTCCACCAATATCTTAGCAAGCTGCTTACCCAACCCCTACTTGAGGCAGACCGGTTTCCAACTCCATAAGGGCTATTTCATCCTTCTTTACCTCCATGCCAGAAGACGCCCAACATAGATGCTTGAAGAAGGCAATGCCGTCTCCCATGCTGATCTCCAGCCCACCCCACTGCTCAGTCCATTTCCTCAATGGAAATATCTCAACCAAGACACTGGGGAAGATTTTTTGGTTTTGTTTCTTTTTAATTATCTTACGTTATTCCCTCCTCCTATAACATCAACCCCAGACATCCTACTCTCTGACAAACCACTCGCTTCCTCTGGGAGGAAGACATGGGCTAACTAACCTCTCTGTCTCAGACCCAGCCCTATTTCCCCTCCAACCTTAGCTGTGCTAGAGGCTTCCTCCGGTAGCTTTTCCAGCTCTGGCCAACGCTGTTGGATTGTGTCCAGCATTTCTTTATAACTGACCATTTTCTTGAAGTTCCATTTGTTACCTGTGGGGTCAGCACATAATAGCCATGGTTACTTTCCAGAAGATCATGGCATGGTACATCGCTGTGATCCTGCATGAGTCACTTCGCCTCAGTTTCCCTAACAGTAAGATGGATATAATAATGCTTGTATTCCATACCTCAAAGGAAATGCTGTGGAAAGGACTTTGTATACCTCAGAGGGCCATGAGAACAGTCGCTATTATTGTCATTGTAAAAATGACAAATTTGGATAATCACAGAATCTTAACATTGGAGGGAACCCTTAAAACCCATCTCATACAACTTTCCTTTCAGTATGGCAATTTACTAACAAAGTGGCAATGGGGAAATTATTTGACCTCTCAGAGTCTTAGTTTCTTCAACTATCAAATGGGGATAATGATATTTTCATGATCCACCTCATAGGATTTTTGTGAGACAGGAGATTTGTTAATCATACAGTACCACAGAAATGAGTGTTATTAACACTAAACAAAAGGCAGCTAGATGGCTCAATGGAGAGTCAGGACTGAAGATGGGACATCTTGGGTTCAAATCTGGCCTCAAACACTTCCTAGCTCTATGCCCTTGGGCAAATCACAACTCCAATTGCCTCCCCCTTACTGCTATTATGCCTTAAAACCAATACTTAGTATTGATTTGAAGACAAAAGGTAAGGCCTTAAAATAAATAAATGAATAAATCAATCAATCTCATGATCCTCCAATCCTAAAACTATTTCCCCCTCACTCCTATCCCTATTAAATATGGCTAAGTAGTTAAGGCATCCTCAGTGCGACCACTGAAGGATCACTAACAAATTCCCACACAGTTTCAGAGCTTGCAATCAAAGAGATCCATTGTTGGGGGCAACTAGCTCCCCCACAACATTGAGGCCATTCGCCATACCAGCCATATGGTCCTGGCAAAGATCAGTCTTTTGGGCCTTGGGGCCCTTCCCACAGCCCAGCCACTAACCATCAAAGGGCATGTATTCTATGAAGCGCACATCCAGGGGGAGTCCCTCACTGAGGGCCACAAAATCCAGCAGCTCATCTTCATTCAGGCCACGCATCACCACGCAGTTCACCTGGCCGAGAAAGGCAGCACGCTGATACTCAACATCATCCAGAGCATCCCTCATCCCAAGCAGTACCCTCCATTGTCTTCTTCCCTCCCAATCACTCTTTTTCCCCTCCACCCCTTTTCTTGACTCCTTCTGGAGTCAGCTAACATCGGATCAATGGGACAAGGGGAGATGAAGGGCAGGGCAGGCCTCGGATGGAAACTAAGAAGGAGGAAGAAGGATGCAAGGTCATTGAGGGGCCAAAGAACTGATGTAAAAAGAAGGGGTCATTGGGAAGGGGAGCAAATGGGATAAGGAATTAACAGCAAAACTTTCTCACCTTGACAGGATCATAGCCCAACTCAATGGCCTTATGGATGCCTTCCATAACTTTGTGGAAGCCTGCATGGTAGAGAAAGGAGACGAGGTGAGGAATTAAGTTGTCTCCCACCCCCATACATCCTTGGGCTGTTGCAATTATTGTTAATGCACTACACTCAATTATCTATTTGTGGTTCCTCTCCAATGTCCCAATGGACTCTCACTTCCTTCTCCTCTAACTTCCCCTGCCCACACTATTCAGCAGAAGCATTAGCCTGACCCGAATTCCATGGAGAAGCTTACTCTGCTATAGCAAATCCTACAGGGAATTCCAAAGGTAAACAGAATTTGCTCTGGTTATTCCAGTGTTATGGATTATCTTTTCTATGGACTGTCACTCCAATTTATGAGTAACATATAATCTCTGAAAGTATATATATATATATATATGTATATATATATGCCATATATATGTATATATATATAATATATATATATATTCTGAGAAAGTTTCCTGGGGCTCTAAGAGATCAGGTGACTTGCCCAGAGTCACATAGCCAGTATGTGTCAGAGGCAACACTTGAACCCAGGTCTTCCTAACTCCAACCTATGCACTACAGCGGAGGGGTCAAAACTCACTGTGTTAAACCTCCCCAGGAAAGCCTGAACCAGATTAAACTGTAATTGGGAAATACTTAATAAAATAAGTAAAAAATATAATGCAACACAAATAATGTTAATTTGTAGTTTTCTAACTACATATACCATATTGCTTCATATATATTATGCACACACTTCATACATATATATGCTTCTGTTTTCTTGGAGAAGCAACTCAAAAGACTTCATGTTTCAAAGCAGGTGTCAATTTGCATAGGAGAAAGAGGTTTACTTATTCCTTAATTGCAATCATTAGGAGTTTCTTACACTATTAAAATCACAATCTAGTTAAAAAAAAAGTAAGATCCTCAGTCATCTAGCAGTTTGGTCCCCTCAATCACTTACTTCCTATTCTGGAATCTCTTTCAAAACTTTCCTTCTCATTCCAAAATAAAGTCTCCACTCCTACTCCCACGGTCATCCTAATTCAGCATAGTATTCAGAGCAGGCTGAGTGAAGAATATTTCTAATGCACAACTCTGATCCCCATCAATCATGGGGTCAAAAACTTTCAATGATTCCCATTGCTTGCAAAACACACACACACACACACACACACACACACACACGCACGCACGCACATGCACACGTGCACACACACACAACTTCTAGTTAAGACCCTCCTCCACACTCACTCTCTAGACCCAACCAACCTTCTCAGCTTTATTTCATACTTCCTCTTTTTCAAACACTTCATGTTCCAGACTAACCCAAACTGTTTCCCAGTCTTATAGTAACCCTTCCTTCCCCCCAAGCATTAGCACTCAGTTCCCTTTGTGTGCGATACCCTCCCTCCTCAGTGGCATCCTTTCTCTTTAGGAACTCTGCAAAGCCTTTTCTAATCCATTACAACTTAGTGATTTTTTTTTCTTCTGAGAGGGAGCCCCGTGGAATGGATAAAGAGCTGACTTTAGAGCCAAGGAGAGCTGAGTTCAAGTACCACCTCTGACACATACTGGATGTATATATAGTCTATACTAGTCTATTTGGAAGAGGTGTCAGTCTGCCTTGGGAGAGGATATATTCCTTGAACTGAAATCGCAGGGCCAGTCCCTTTCTCCAAGCTCCTCTAATACTCATTATGTCCTCACTCTTTTAGGGTACTTACAAACCCAAGCAGCTAGATAGTCCAGGGGATATAATGTCAGGGATGGGGTTGGAAAGACCTGAATTTAAATCTGGCCTCAGATATTTATTAGCTGTGTAACTTTGGGCAAGTCACTTAACCCTATTTGTCTCCGTTTCCTCATCTGTAAAATGAGGTGGAGAAGGAAATGGCAAATCATTCTAGTATCTTTACCAAGAAAACCCCAAATGGGGTCAGGAAGAGTTGTATACAACTGAAATGACTAAACAACAACTTACAAATAACAACAGTACAACACAGAATGCAAGTGAAAGGAATAACGGAAATAACATTAGACTAGAATTCAAGACACCCAAGTGGTGCCATGAGCTCTGTATAGGGCTCTGGGAAAATTACTTTTCCTTTCCCAAACTTAGTATCTTCAAATATAGGGTAAAGATTTGGGACTAAAGTTCTTTCCTACTCTGAAACTCTATAATTGTGTCTCAAACTCCCCTACTAGACTATAAACTCGTTGGAGGCGGTGATGGGTTCTCATTCATCTTTGTGAATGGCAAGACATATATAATACTGAAGTGAATTTAAATGAATTTTTAGAAGTATTCAGCAAGGCTTGAGCTGTCTCTGGTCTGGGAAATCCTTTTCCTGGGAAAAGTTTTCTCTTTCCTCTCATCCCTCCATCTTTAACACTTTAATACCTCCTCTAGTGACTTTAGGATAAGAAGACTGACTGAGATGATGGAGGAAGGCCAACCCAACCTCACCACCAACCCTTAGGTAAGACACCACTATGGAAGGACTCTACATTACCTCCAATTGGACTTATCCATTCCCTCCCACATATCTGCTCAGGTCACCTTTTCTACGGGCGATGAACTCAAACTTTGCTGGCACTAGGGTATCTAGGCTGATGTTGATAGCATTGAGCCCAGCCCCCTGGAGCCGAGGGAGCAGCCGGGCAAGGTTGATCCCATTGGTGGTGATGGCAATAGTCTTCAGGCCGTCCAGCTGTTGAAGCTGAGCTGTGGGATGAATGGGAAAGAATGAATGGAGGAATCAAACTCAGAAAATAGTTTGTGTTCCCTAGTAAAGTAAGGGAGAGGAAGAAGGTAGCCTTTCTGGGGGGCAGCTGGGTAGCTCAGTGGATGGAAAGCCAAGCCCAGAGATGAGAGATGCTGGGTTCAAATCTGGCCTCAGACACTTCCCAGCTGTGTGACCCTGGGCAAGTCACTTAACCCCCACTGCCTAGCCCTTACCACTCTTCTACCTTGGAACCAAGGGTTTATCATCATCATCATCATCATCATCATCATCATCATCATCAACAACAACAACAACAAAAGACTTTCCAACACTCTTTGGATCTTTTTTTTATTCAGGGTGCTTGGCCCCAGGACCTTAGATATAGAGATGGAACTGTTTATTAGGGTCAAGGGTAAATGCTACAAAATGCACCATACCCAGTAACTGGATTTTTTTAAGCCAATGTGGTGTGGGGACCTCTCCTCCTTGTCTTCCCACTTCTACCCTCCTATACAAAGGAGCATTTTCAAACAGCCCCTGTGATAGTTCAGTTAAGCTCTACATTTGAACATGAACCCAGAACCAGTGGAGAATTCAGGCAAGTGAGACTGAAGCCAGGCAGAGGGCCTAGAGGGAGATTTGGAATTGGTTCAGTCTCTTTGTGTAGTTCCCCATTGTTGGAAGCAGGAAAAGATTCTGAGTATTTCTTGGAAGAAACACTTCTTGGTTGGTTGACTGGTTGGTTGGATGGGTGAGGGAGATAGTGGAGGCAGGGATAGTAATAACTTTCATCATACAGTAAAACTCAGAAAGAAGGGACCATAGTCGTCATTTAGAGCAGAGGTGTTAAACAAGGCAACAAGGGTCATAAGAGGCTGAACCAGATAAAAATTTAATTGGTAAGGCCAGCAGATAGAAGGCCGGGTCTGGAGGTGGGAGGTCTTGGGTTCAAATTTGACCTCAGACACTTCCCAGCTGTGTGACCCTGGGCAAGTCACTTGACCCCCATTGCCTAGCCCTTACCACTCTTCTGCCTTGGAACCAATATACATTATTGATAATAAGATGGAAAGTAAAAATGTAATAGGGAGGGGGGTCTAGGTAGCTCAGTAGATAGAGAGCCAGGCCTAGAGATGGGAGACCCTGGGTTCAAATATGGCCTCAGACACATCCTAGCTGTATGACCCTGAGCAAGTCATTTAACTCCAATTGTCTATCCCTTACCACTCTTTGTGGAACTGATACTTAATATTAATTCTAAGACAGAAGGTAAGAGGTTTTTTTTTTAAATGTAATTGGGAAATATTTAACAAATGAGTCAAATAATTAAGTTAGATGAATAAAAATAGAATGGAGGTAAAATTAATATGTGATTTTCTAAAACAGAGATCCTAATGAAGAGTTTAGGACCACATTTCTATTTGAGTTTGATATCACTGATCCAGAACAACCTCTCCACTTTAGAGGTGTCCAGAGAGGGGTAGGGATTTAGCTAAGCTCACATTGCTAGGACACAGACCCAGACCCAGATCATTTAACTGCAGATCCAGTGATCTGTCCCCCTTCCCCCAGTCCATCTCCCAACCTCAGGCCTGACCCAATAGAACTGTTTCCACTGAAGAAATATTTATTAAATAACAACATGAGCATAAGTAAGATTACACCAAATAGAAGTGAACATGTGTATCAGCAAATGTCACAAAATTAGAGAGGTCACAATTGTTTTTTTAAACCCTTACCTTTTGTCTGAGACTCAATTCTTTGTACTGGCTCCAAGGCAGAAGAGTAGTAAGGGTTAAGCAATGGGGGTCAAGTGACTTGCCCAGGGTCACACAGCTAGGAAGCGTCTGAGGCCAGATTTGAACCCAGGACCTCTCCTCTCTGGGTCTGGCTCTCAATCTATTGAGCCACCCAGCTGTCCCCACCCCCGTTCCCTACAGTTGTGGTTTTTTTACAGCTCTCCCTGGGAAGGAGAGGCTTTACCTGCCATCTTCCCAACCAGAGGCCCAGAGACTGCTCCACCTTTCTGAGGACAGACTCCTCCCAGCTACTGATGCTTTGTAGCCCATCATGCATCCTATCTATGACCACTCCCATGGCCCATCATAGCTGATGTAAAACTGCAGCACACTGGCAAGAGGTCTGGGTCTCAGGGAGTCCTGGTTCCATTACTATCTTGGTGTGTGAAGGACAAATAAATGCCTTCACCTCTCTGAGACTCCTCCTCTTCCTCTATTAAAAAAAAAAAAGGAGAGGGATCTCTGCATTCCCTCCTTTATCAGGTTGGCATGAAGATCGGAAGAAACACTGACGAAGGACAACACTATTGTGGCAGCTCTTACCACCATCTGTCACCCTGTGGCTCCAGGAAGATACGGCAGAGACTTGGCTGAGAGGGACAAGGGACTCGGATGGGGAGGAAGCTGGCCACAAGCAGAGTTGATAGGGCTCAGGTTAATTCTGAGAATACAGGCACTGAGGTAACCCCTAGGAGAGTCCAGCCACCTCTGCAAAGGCTGTTGCGCGAATGAACGGGACTAATATCCCCAAGAGAGGGCTATGGGGCTGGAGGTGGAAGAACAATAGAGTCAGTAAGATTTAGTTGGAAAGGATCTTACAGGCCATGTGGGCCAGCCTCCTCCTTTGATGGCGGAAGAAATCGAGATCCAAACCTTGTCCAAGGTCCCAATATGTGTCATTTGAATCTGTTCCCCTAACAACTATGCTAGGATTCCCAGCACCCTACCCACTTCCTGTCATCACTGATGTAGACAGGATATAAGGTGGGTGGAGTTCCGTGTCTAGCTCTTTCCTTCCTGTCCGTGGCTTTGGGCATTTTGAGCAGGTAGAAAAAACTTAGTCACGTGGTTCTGTTTCGTTAGATAATAAACTTTATAAAATATAATGCTTCAAGTATTCAGCTTTAATTTAATTCCTACATAGGGCAAGCAGCAGAACAAGGATTTGGAGCCGAGCCCAGTCCCCATCTTGCACTCTTGTCCCTCTAGAGTGAGCGACTGAAGCCAGGGAGACAGGATTGAAATGCGGTAAGGTTTTAGCATAAAAAAACTGGGGTGAAAACTAAGTGACTGAGATGTGGGGAGGGGAAGGATGAGCAGCACTTCTGCAGCGGTCAGCGGGGGTTGCAGGGAGATGAAGGGGGGCAGGAGCTTGGCTTTTGCTATGTGAGCAGAACTGAAGGCTAAAAAGCACCCGCACCAAGTGGCTTCTGCAAGCAGCAGCGGCAGACTTGGAGTCACAGGACTATCAGGCAGCACATCTGACAGTCCCTTCTGGAAGGTGCTAGACGTGGCCCAGAGACGATGCCCAGGGGGAGAAAAGAGGGAAGGGGGTGGCAGGGGCAGGAATGGAAGTTTCGGATTCAGCCAGGACTCACCCACAATGTCTACTACATCAGGTCGGATGAGAGGCTCCCCACCCGTGAGCCGGATCTTGTCCACCCCTTCCTTCACAAAGAGCCGGGAAAGGGTCAGGATCTCCCTTGTGGTCAACAAGTCCGCCTTGGGAGTCAGCGGGACGCCCTCCTCAGGCATACAGTACTGACCTGGGAAGGAGATGGTAAATAGGAAAGTAGTTAAATCTGAAGCTCCCTCAAATAGAAATCTGTTTCCTCCAAGACTTGTGCTCTCCCCACTACAAAACAATCATAATTCTAACCTTCAACATAGCTACAATCCTGACCTGTCTTTTTTTTTTTAACTCTTATTTTCCATCTTAGACTCAATACTGTGTGTTGGTTCCAAGGTAGAAGAGCCATCAGGGTTAAGTAATGAGTGTTAAATGACTTACCCAGGATCACACAGCTAGGAGGTGACTGAAGCCAGATTTGAACCTCTCATCTCTAGGGCTGGCTCTCTGCTCGCTGAGCCACCCAGCTGCTGACTCCCATCTACATCTCACCCACAGTCTCAATCCAAATCTAACTTTGATACCCAACCTAAATCTTAATCTTTTTTTTTTTTAATAATGTTGACTTTTGATGGGGAATGTTGTCCACTTCCAGAGAAAGAACTTTTGGAGTCATCTTTTACATCACTGTATTTGTGGCTTTATTTGGGGATTTGGGTTATATATGACTTTGCTCTTACAACAGTGACCACTATGGAAGTGTGCTTTGCATAACAATAAAAATAAAATAAAAATAAATAAATGTTTTATTTTTTCCAATTATACAGAAAAACAATTTTTAACATTCAAATTCTCTTCCCCCTCACTGAGAAGTAAAGTAATTGAAAGAGTTAAACATATGTGATTATGCAAAACATATTTCCAATTAAATTTTAATCTTAAAATTCAGTCTACTCCTAGATCCAATCCTAAATTTCATCCCTTGTGTTGAAATGTTGATTACTGAAGTGGGGAAGTAAGGAAGCTTTGTGTCCATGAACTCTTTTATGAGTGGTCAGGAAGCTTCCTGGAAGAGGTGAGATACGGAGAATCACTTAATTGATGAGGCAGATGTGTGGCTGGCTGGGATGAGGACAGAAGGGAGCCAAAACTATTTGGGAAGAGAACACCAACTTACACCGAAGGTTACATTTCTCAGTGAGGGAAATGCGCAGGTAGTTGTGTCTTCTGCCAAAGCTGTCAGTGAGGAAAGCTGAGAAGGGGGCAGCATGATCTCGCAGGAACTCCCTCCGCCTGGCTGGGGACAGCTCCTGAGAGAGAGGTCAGTTGGTATTTATTAAGATGAGTTATTTCAATTGTATCTGACTCTTTGTGATCCCATTTTGGGTTTTCTTTATCAAGATCCTGAAAGGGTTTGCCATTTTCTTCTCCAGGTCATTTGACAAATGAGGAAACTGAGGCAAAAGAGGTGAAGTGACTTGCCCAGTGTCATACAGCTAGGAAGGATGTGAACTCAGAAAGATGCAGTCTTCCTGACTCCAGACCCGGCACCCTAACCACTAAATAGTTTGCAATTATAGAGTACTTTTGTACTCATTGCCTCTTAAATCCTCTTCACAAGAACAATGAGGTAGGGAATACAAATATTACATGGCTTCTCAGCTCAAAAAAATCAGTGGCTCTTCACTGTCCACCAAATAAAGTATAAATGTCTAATCTTGGCATTCGAGACCCTTTACTTCACTCCTTGACCATCACCTTATCAGCCATCCTGCCACAAAGACTGCACAAAAGACCCTGTAGACTAAAGCCCCTAAAGTCCTGATGGATGAGTGTCCCATACATGGCCGGCTATAGTTGACTAGTCTAGCCATGCCTCACTTGATTCTCCTGCCAACTTCTCAACACCAACTGGATTCAAGAGTGAAAGATGCATTGGATCAAATGAAATTCCACTACTGTCCTGGAAGGAGTCTCCCATTTCACAGCCTAAGTGTTAAATTTTTAGTGAGAACATTTGTAAATTTGGAAATCAGCAAAGGCTTGTTTCAAATCAGGGCATGAATTATTGTTTTATTAATAACCTAGGTTCAAGAAATTAATGGAAAATGTTCATAATAATGCAGATTAAACTTAAAAATTTGTTGTGTTTACATTTTTCCAGAGACCTAGCTGGTAAACATTTACATGCACATCCCCTGACTATTAAAAGAGGCGTACTGGTGGTGCAGTGAATAGAACACTGGGCCTGGCATCATGAAGACCTGATTTCAAATCCAGCCTCAGAAACTTACTAGCTGCATGACCCTCAGCAAGTGACTTCACCCTGTTTACCTAAGCTTCCTCATCTGTCAAATGAGCTGGAGAAAGAAATGGCAAAATACTCTAGTATTTTTGACAAGAAAATTCCAAAGAATCCGATATGACTGAAACAACTGAATGACAATTATCCCTACCTATGACTGTCCAAACCAAAATTCCCCTCCCTCCTACCCCTCTTCTTTGAGTAGAGGGACTTTAAGGGCCTACAGGGACTTGCTTGCTTCTCTATCTGTATCCCCAGTATGGAGCAAAGTATTTAGCACAGAGTAAGCAGTGATCTATATCTGTCTGTCTGTCTGTCTGTCTGTCTGTCTGTCTGCCTGCCTGCCTGCCTGTCTGTCTGTCTGTCTGTCTATCTATCTATCTATCTATCTATCTATCTATCTATCTATCTATCTATCTATCTATTTGCCTATCCATCTATCTATCATCTATCTAACCATCCATCCAAATATCTTTCTTTTACTTTCTTTTTCCCTCCCTCCCTCCTTTCCTTTCTTCCTCCCTCCCTTCCTTCATTTATTCCTCCCTCCTCCCTCCCCTCTTTCCATCCCTCTCTCTCCCTGTCCCTCCTTTCCTTCTTCCTTCCTTCCTTTCTTTCTGTCTCTCTCTCTCTCTCTCTCTCTCTCTCTCTCTCTCTCTCTCTCTCTCTCTCTCTCTCTCTCTCTCTCTTTCTATTTTCTTATCTACCTTTCTTTCTTTCCTAGATGGCTGAGAGGTAGTACGCTGGATCTGGAGACAGGAAAAACTGAGCTGAATACACTCCAAATTCTATCCACACTAGTCTACTTCTTACTCTCCATTCTCATTGTGTCATTACTCTCATTCTTTTATGCCTGGAATGGATTCCCTTTCATTTTAACTGTTTAAGTCTCCCTTTAATAGCCAACTGAGATGCCACTTCTTCTGGGAAGCCTTCCAATCCCACCCTCACCATCAATTGAGAGAAATCTTTCTCAAATTCCTCCCAGCATGTTTCCTGAGCATCTCTTTTGAATTTCTCTTTCCCTTTTCCTCATATTATACTTAGTTATGTTTATATTTCTCATTTGAAGCTAATAATCATTACCTTGAAAATAGAATCTTTTCATTATCTGAGACACAGGACTCCTCATAACCTTTGATCCAGTGGTCTCACTACTAAGACTATATGTACCCCAAGGAGGTCATTGATAGGAAAATAAAACTTATAAAGATATTCCTAGTAGCATAATTTGTAAAAGTAATAAAAGAAAACTGCTTGCCATCTTAGGATGGCAGGTGGGAGAGAGATGAGAAAGGGAGAGATTTTAGACCTTAAAGAAAGTGCAGTATAAAAATTATTTTACATGTAACTGGGAAAAATATGAAAATAAATAAAAATGATTTTTGAAAAAGATATAAACAAATCAAGTACTCACAGATTTAGAGATTGGCTGAAAAAGATTTATGTGAAACTAATGGAATATTACTGTTGTGGTATTGTTCATTCATTTATAGTTGGCAAAAAATATTAGAGTGATTTGCTATTTCTATCTCCAGCTCATTTGAAAGATGAGAAAACTGAGCTAGTGACTTCACCAGGGTCATATAGCTAGTAAGTGTCTGAGGCCAAAATTTCAAATTTTAATTTAGGAAGATGAGTCTTCCAAACTCCAGGCCCACTACTCTAGCCACTGAACCACCTAGCTTCCCAATGGAATATTACTATTGTGAGAGTTAAAATTAACATACAATAACTCAAGCATTATATTTATAAGATTTATTAATAACAACTTGAAATAAAAAGCTAGAGTAAAAACCTGCCTAACTCAACCATGATCTCCATAAAGAAGAAAAAAAGGGGGAGGAGCCACAGAAAGTTATATAAATGTGACCATGCAAGGTGGTGGAGAGAGGAGAGGAATTCTGGGAAATAGTAAAGGATTTCTGGGGGGATGAAGTCCAAGGGTTCAAAATTCTAATTAATATACTAAACCATTAAAAAAATAGCAACAAGATGCAGTAGGTTAAGAGCTGGCCTCATTGTCAGGAAGCTTTGAGTTCAAGTTCTGCTTTTGACACATACTGCCTGTGAAACCTTGGGCAAGTCTATACTCTAGGGTGTTAAATTGCAAAGTCTTTTCTGGTCTTCATTCACAGAGGGAATGTTTTTTTCTTTCCCCTACTGGGAACTAGACCAATGTATTCATAGGTTCGCAGAATATTTTTAAAGAATCAATTGGTATGAAGAATTCACAGAAATATAAAAGACTTAGATGACATGATTCCAAGCAAAGAAAGCAGAGCCAGAAGAACAAAACATGTAAAGGCAATTACAAGCATGCAAAGCCAACAATAATAATGACAAAACTCATGTTATATAACAAGAAACTGTGGAACAGGATAAAGATCACGAGGTCAGTTTGGCATGACTATTTAAAATCAACAAACCCATCTTTCACACTGGGGCTAAGAATTAATAAATAACAAGTTACATGTGACACTATTTACAATCTCTTGTTTTGGTTTGCTTTCACTGTCATGCTCATGTTTCTTATTCTTGGTCATCTATCTGACTACCTACAATTATAAACTTTATTCTAACTTCCATTCATGGTTCTTTTTTTTTTTTTTAAACCCTTACCTTCCATCTTGGAGTCAATACTATGTATTGGCTCCAAGGTAGAAGAGTGGTAAGGGCTAGGCAATGGGGGTCAAGTGACTTGCCCAGGGTCACACAGCTGGGAAGTGTCTGAGGCCAGATTTGAACCTAGGACCTCCCATCTCTAGGACTGGCTCTCAATCCACTGAGCCACCCAGCTGCCCTCCATGGTTCATTTTTTTAAAAGAATGCAAGGAACCATACCACAAAAGTCACTAAATTCTGCACATCTGGTGACTCAGAATACTACTACAAGACCTATACTCCACAGAGACAAAAGAGAAAAGGACCCCAATGGACAAAAATATTTAAGTAACTCTTTTTTTATTATCACAAACAACCAGAAACTAACGAACAGAAGGTCTAAGAAATTATAATATGTGAACGTAGTATTATATTTTTGCACCAAAGAAACTCGGGAAGAGTTATTTGAACTGATACAGCTAAATGAGCTGGAGCCAAGGGAACATTAACAATATTATCAAGACAGACATGTTTGAGAGCTCTAACAACCCTAATCAATGCAATGTCTAATCATGATTCTAGAGGGTGAAACATGTGAACAGCCCATTGAGAGAGGTAGTAGTCCCATGATGCAGAATAAGAAATTCATTTTCAGACATGGCCATTTCAGGAATTTATTTTATTTGCTTATGTATATTTGTAACAAAGGCTCTGATTTTCTTTTTTTTTTCTAATTGGAATGGAGGGGGAAGGATAGAAGGAATAGGGATAGACAGGGAAAAAAAAGAAGAGACATAAATAAAATGAGGTAATTGAAGGAATTTTTATTTTTAAAATATTTGATTTTTCCAATTACATGTAAAAACAATTTTTAAAATTCTTTTCAAAAAATATGAGTTCCAAATTCTCTCTCTCCCTCTCCTACCCCTCTTTGATAAGGCAAGCAATTTTATATGTTACATCTGTGCAGTTACACAAAATATATTTCCTTTTAAGTCATGATTTGAAAGAAAACACAGACCTCCCCCCCTAAAAAAAGTAAAAGAAAAAAGAAGGAAAAAATTTTAAAAACCAGTACACTTCAATCTGCATTCAGACTTCATCAGTTCTTTCTCTGGAGGTAGATAACATTTTTCATCATTGGTCCTTTGAAATTGTCTTGGATCTTTGAATTGATGAGAATAGCTAAGTCCAAGGTTGATCACTATACAATATTACTGTTACAGTATACAATGTTCTAGTTCTTCTCATTTTATTTTGGATTAGTTCATGTAACTCTTGCTAAGCTTTTCTAAAAGCATCCTATTTATCATTTCTTACAATACAATTGTATTCCAAAACAATCTTATGCTACACAGCTCATTCAGTCATTCATTCTCCAATTGATGGGAATCTCTCCAATTTCCAAATCTTTGTCACCAAAAAAAAGAGCTGCTATAAACATTTTTGTACATATCAGTCCTTTTCCTTTTTAAAAAATCTCTTTGAGATACAAATCTAGTAGTGATATTGCTGAGCCAAGAGTACAATTCTATAGCCCCTTGGACATAGTTTCAAATTGCCCTCCAGAATTGTTGTTCACAGCTCACATAGTGTGTCTAATGTCTCAATTTTCCCATATCCCTTCCAACATTTGTCATTTTTCTTTTCTGTCATATTATTCAATCTGATAGGTGTAAGGTGGTACCTCAGTTGTTTTAATTTGCATTTCTCTAATCAATAGTGATTTAGAGCATTTTGTTTTCATATGAAAATAGATAGCTTTGATTTTTTATCTGAAGAATACTATTCATATCCTTTGATCTTTTATCAGTTGGCAATGACATACATTCTTATAAATTTGACTCCATTTTCTATATATTTAAGAAATAAGGTCTTTATCTGAGAAACTTGCTGTAAAAAAGCTTTGCCCCAGTTTTTTTTTAATCTTTGCTGCATGAGTTTTGTTTCTATAAACATTTTTAAATTTAATGTAATCATCTTATTTTACACCTTGTAATACTCTTTATCTCATCATGAATTCTTCCTTTATCTATAGATATGACAGGAAAACTATTACTGCTCCCCTAATTTGCTTATGGTATTATCCTTTATGTCTAAATAATGTTATCAATTTTTACCTTATCTTGGTATGCAAAACGAGATGTTGGTCTATACCTAGGTTCTGCCAGTTTTCCTAGAAGTTTTTGTTAAATTGTGAGCTTTTGTCCCAAAACTTGGGCTCTTTGGATTTATCAACCACTATATTACTATGGTCATTACCTATTCTGGATTGTGTGCTCAAGCTATTCTACTGATGTACCACTCTATGTCTTTGCCAGTCCCAGATTAGTATTTATTTTTAAATGTACAGAACCGCAGAAAAGGTGTTCTAAATCTCTTATAATCAGAGAGATGCAAATCAAAACAACTCTGAGGTATCACCTTACACCTAGCAGGTTGGCTAACATTACAGCAAAGGAAAGTAATGAATGCTGGAGGGGATGTGGCAAAGGGGGACATTAATTCATTGCTGGTGGGGTTGTGAACTGACCCAACCATTCTGGAGGGCAATTTGGAACTATGCCCAAAGGGTGACAAAAGACTGTCTGCCCTTTGATCCAGCCATAGCCCTGCTAGGTTTGTACCCCAAAGAGATAATAAGGAAAAAGACTTGTACAAGAATATTCATAGCTGCACTCTTTGTGGTGGCCAAAAATTGGAAAATGAGGGGATGGCCTTCAATCGGGGAATGGCTGAACAAATTGTGGTATATGTTGGTGATGGAATACTATTGTGCTAAAAGGAATAACAAAGTGGAGGAATTCCATGGAGACTGGAACAACCTCCAGGAAGCGATGCAGAGTGAAAGGAACAGAACCAGGAGAACATTGTACACATAGACTGATACACTGTGGTACAATCGAATGTAATGGACTTCTCCATTGGTGGTAATGCAGTGATCCTGAATGACTTGGAGGGATTTATAAGAAAGAAGCTATCCAGAGAAAGAACTGTGGGAACAGAAACACAGAAGAAAAACAACTGCTTGATTACATGGGTCGAGGGGGATATGATTGGGGATGTAGACCCAAACGATCACCCTAGTGCAAATACCAACAACACGGAAATGGGTTTTGATCAAGGACACATGTAAAACCCAGTGGAATGGTGCGCCAGCTATGGGAAAGTGTGTGGGGGTGGGGGGGAGGGAAAAATATGATTCTTGTAACGAAGAAAAAATGTTCTAAATTAAAAAATAAAATAAAATTTAAAAAGAAGAATCGGAGTCAAGCAAAACAACTTTGAAAGTTACATGTTGAATGTATTTAAAAGAAAAGCAAACTGCTCATAATAGAAATCCAAGTTTGAACATAATCCTCTTCTGTTAAATTCTGTATAAGGAAATACCCTATTTATCTGGTGTTTCTGTTCAGAATGTAAGAAGAAAACAAGGTCAAAATCTTATAAACTCTGAATAAATCAAAAAAGGCTATTTTTTTTTAACCTCTTCTCCCCCTCCCTCCATCCCTCTCTTCCTTCTCTCCTCTCTCTCTCTCTCTCTCTCTCTCTCTCTCTCTCTCTCTCTCTCACACACACACACACACACACACACACACACACACACACACACACACACAGAGTCACACAGATAACCTTACTTTCTGCCTTAGAATTAATGCCAAATATAATAGATACTAAGCATCAGTTCTAAGACAGAAGAGAAGTAAGTACTAAGCAATTGGGAATAAGTGAAGTCACAAGTCCAAGGTCACACAGCTAAGAAGTGTCTGAGGCCAGATTTAAACCCAGGATCTCCTGTCTCAAGGCCTGGTTTTCAATCCACTGAACCACATAGCTGGCTTGCATAATTATTCTTATGTTATCACCCTCATTTAAAGGTGAAGACAGTGTGAGGCTGAATAAATGCTGGTTTAATGACTGCTTAATCTAGATTGTCCTTTTCCCTGTGCCTCACAGTATGTCCCTGGTTCTGTTTCCAACATCTTTTCTAATAGGAAAACATAGACAAAGCCCATCCCCACATTCATCCTCATTGACAAAAAGGACATCAGGAAGCAGAAAGCAACCAGTGGTTGGTAAAAGGCTCAGAAAAGACTAGGTCCTAACCTTGTTCAGTGATGATCATTATTATTCATTTTCATTTACTCCTAAAGAGCAAGTACTAAACTCCCCTATTAGGGGTTCCTTAAGAGCAAATGTCTGGAAGGAGGCCATGCAGAATAGCACAAACCTATCCTAGGGACAGAAATCTAGGAGATACAGAGAAGAAAAGATACACTTTAGAGGGAGAGCCCAAACCTCCAGTCTCATTGTCCATCCTCCCTTTGCCCTTTACCATGATCCTAAGAATCAATACAGAACAGAACCCTGGATCTTTCTTCAGATTCATGTAGATATTCTAACCTAAGTTAAAGGGGATGTAATATGGGGGTACAAGACAGGGAGAAGACTCATTTCTTCTTAGAGCAGAGAAGCACATGACTTAAAACAAGAGACCTCAGATCTGGAGCCAGAAGAGACTTTAGAGGCCAGCTGATCCAACCCAGTTGAAACTGAGACATGGAATTTAAGAAACTTCCCCAAAGTCACACAGTTTGTTATTCTTAGAGCTACAATTAGAATTCAGGTCTTCTGAAGACTTAGTGGAAGGTAGGAGAAGGAAAAGAAAGGGAGACAATAAAACAGAAAAACCCCTGAAATGGAAGCCAAACCATCAGGGTTCTAGTCTAAGTCAATATCCCAGGGCATCAGTAAAACAGGGAGAGTGCTATTTCCTCTAGAAAATTTCCCTTGTCTTTCCTTCTTTCTTTAATGGATGTCTTTCCTGATCAGATTTCATAGAATATCTTGTTTTGTTTCTCTCTAAAGCACATATTTTTATGAATCAGTTAGAGATTCAAGGAAAGTATTCAATTAAATAGATAATAAACATCTACTATGTTCTAGGCACTTAGGATATAAAAACAAAAATGGAACTGTCCTTACCCTTAATGAGTTAACATTCTACTGAGCCAGCTTGAGCCAATTTAGTGGACAGAACACTGGGCCTGGAGAGAAGAAATCAGGCCTGAACCATTTACTAGCTGTATGACCCTAGATAAAATCACTTCACCTCTGCTTGCCTCAATTCACTGAAAAAGGAAATGGCAAACCATTCCAGTATTCTTGCCAAGAAAGCTCCCTGGCCAATATTGGCATGATATGGTCCACAGGGTTATGAAGAACCAAACACAAGTGAACAACACATATGCCCATGCACGGTGCTAAGTGATGGAGATTTTTTCAAAAAAAGAGTCTAAAAGACGGTTTTTACCCTCAAGGAGCTTATATTCTAATTGGGAAGACAGCATGTATACACATAAATATATACACATAAATATGTACAAAGCAAACATGAGGTTATTTGATGGAAAGAGTCACTAATGGCAGATGGGGAAAAGCAAATCAGGAAAGGCTCATGAAGGAGTTGACATATAATCTGAGCTTTAAAGGCAACAGAGATTCTAAGAGTTGGGCCTACAAGGAGCACCAGGAGAGAGGAGAGATTGCATTATAGATAAAGGAGTTTTGTTTTGTTCAGGTACATCCAAGTCTTTGTGACCCCTATGGACCATAGCATAGCAATGCCAAACATGGAGTTTTCTCAACAAAGATCCTGGAGAAGTATGTCATTTCTTTCTCCAGTTCATTTTATAGATGAGGAAACTGAGGCAAACAAGGTGAAGTGACTTGCCTAGGATTACACAGCTAGTAGTATGTGAGGTTGGGATTGAACTCAGGTCTTCTTGACTCTAGGGAATGCTTTATTGAGGAAAACATCAAAAGGATGGCTATATAAAAATCAAAGAGATGAAGATATTATGTCAATGAATGACAAGTATAAGGAACAGCAAAAGCACCAGTTTTCCTGGACTACAGGTTATATGAGGAGGAATAATATCAATAAGCTGTGGTTAAAAAAAAAATGTTAGTTAGGAAAGGTCTGTGAGCAAACAGGTACACAAGGTCCAACCAGAAGCAATCAAGCTTTGCCTGAGGCTTTCCTTGAGTGACGACTTATAGTGTAAAGAAGCTACTCTGGCCTGCTTTATAGATGTCCCAATCCAGAGCAAGGAAGGCATAAATGCATTCTTTTGTTACCAAGTGACTACACTAAGGGATTTATCAGTTCCTGTAAGTACTGCAATCCTAATGTTGGCATGACCCCTAATGCCCTCTGGGAGAGAAAGGCATCAGGTCCAATCAGTCTGTACCACCCAGTGCCAAGTGCTGTTCCTGGACATTTGGGGGATTTGGAGGTAGCCTGAGGAGTGAGGGCAGGATGGGACCTGGGATCCCTTTGGTATGGAATGACCCATCCAACTGGTCTTACCCCAACAATATATGTTGGAAGGAAAGCCCTAGGAAGCAGCTAGGATAGACACTGGGCCTGGAATCAGAAAGACCTGAGTTCATATCTAGCCTCAGTCATTTACTAGTTGTATGATCCTGGGGAAATCATCATTTAACCTCTATTTGCACGGATCCACTGGAGAAGAAAATAGCAAACCATTCCTTTGCCAAGTCTTTGCCAAGAAAGCCCCAAATCAGGTCAAGAAGAGTCAGACACTACTGAAACGAATGAACAAGGGTATGGGCTAGGCAATGAGAATGAAATGACTTGCCCAGGGTCACCCATATAGGAAGTGTCTGCGGTCACATTTGAACCCAGGACTTCCCATCTCTGGGCCTAGCTCTCAATCCACTGAGCCACCTAGCTTCCCCCTCAAAATGTTTTTAAAAGCATAAAATAAAGTGCATAGGATAACAGAGGAAATCAATTATATCAAAATATGATTATCTATATTTGTTCCTTAACATTAAGTTTACCAAGTTCCCAAGTTAAGAACTCCTGCTTTAAATTCTGAACCTTGCATCACTTCCTACCCTTCCTCATCTACTGCTCTTAACTTGAAAAGATATAACTTCACTCAACTCATGGGAATACCCAGGGCTTGAACTCTAGGAAGGCAAAGAAGCCAGCGTTAGTCTGGACCCATGCCCACTTTCCTCCTCCCTGATCTCTTGGTTCTGAATCCTTGATCTTTGTCCCAACAGCTCAAGCCAAGAGAGGTCATATATCTAGGGAATTTGTGTTTATTCCAGGATTAGGATTTGTTGTTGTTGCTACTTTTCTCTCTCAGTCCTTAAAATAGCCACCCTGGTCTTCTTCCTTCTCCAGAGCCTAGGTGCCCCACTCCTGATCCTACACTCCAGAACAGATTAAGCCACAAAGGATGGAGGGAGTTTGGGGAGAATGGTGGAGGATGGGAAAGTGAAATCTAAGAGAGTTGAAACTGGAGCAGGTGAGAAAGCCAAGGGAAATGATTCAGCAGGAAGGGATGAAGCAATACTCAAAGTCTGGGAGAGCCAAGGAGATTTCACTTTAGGGGTATAACTTATTTTGTAGTTTATTCAGCTTCTGCTGTTCTCTAACCCCTTCTAAAGACACATATTTCTCAAGCACTCTTCCCCTTTGTCTTTCCAAACACACACACACACACACACACACACACACACGGTAATATTCTTCACCTCTCCCAAAGGAAAGTACCAAAATCCAAGCCCACCTGCTTAAAATATTACTTTGAATCCTTTGGTGGCTTATGCTTTCCATATCCCAAGAAGTCACTTGACTCCAAGGGCCTTAGTTTCCTCCTCTGCAAAACAAAAGGACTGGGACAGATGCTCACTCAAAGCTCTTTCCAGCTCTTTCCAGCTCTTATATGTTAGCTATATTCTACCTATCCTGATTGTAAATAGTTGTTTACATAGGTCTCTTTCATCAAAACATGCACTCTTTAAGGCCAGGGATCACTTTCTTCCCTTTCTTTGCATCCTCAGGGCTTATCACAGTGCCTGGCAGGTAGATGCACTTAATAAATGTTTTGGGCTTCCAGGTGGCATGGTGAATAGCTTACTAGGCCTGGAGTCACCAAGACCTGTGTTCAAATTTGACCTGGGCAAGTCACTTAACCCTGTTGGCCTCAGTAAAATGAGCTGGAGAAGGAAATGGCAAACTGCTCCAGGATCTTTGCCAAGAAAACCTCAAAATGGTTCACAAAGAGTTGGCTACAACTGAACAATTAAACTTTGTTAAACTCTGAGGTACCAACTCACACCCAACAGACTAATATGACAGCAAAGTAATAAATGTTGGAAGGGATGTGGCAAAACAGGGACATTAATGCATGCTGGTAGAATTGTAAATTGATCCAACCATTCTGAAGACAATTTAGAATTATGTCCAAAGGGTGTTAAAAGATGGCCTGCCCTTTGATCCAGCCATACCACTGCTGGACTTACACCCCAAAGACATAATAAGGAAAAATACATGTACAAAAATATTTATAGCCACACTCTTTATGGTGGCAAAAAATTAGAAAATGAGGGGACGCCCTTCGATTGGGGAATTACTGAAAAAATTGTGGTATATGTTGGTGATAGAATACTATTGTGCTCAAAGGAATAATGAACTGGAGGAATTCCATGGGAACTGGAATCACCTCCAGGAATTAATGCAGAGTGAAAGGAAAACCAGGAGAACATTGTACACAGAGACTCTTACACTGTGGCACAATCAAATATAATAAATGGACTTCCCTACTAGTAGCAATGCAATGATCCAGGACAATTCTGAGGGACTTATAAGAAAGAACACTATCCACACCCAGAGAAAGAACTGTGGGAGCAGAAACACAGAAGAATAGAGGAGAAAAGCCCCTGCCTAGGGAACTCATCAGGCTTTTATCCTCTTCCCTCTGAGCTCTGAGTCTAGTCTGAGTCTATATTTGCAAACTTCTTAGCACAAGTCTATACTAATCTTTGAGTTGATACCCAGTTAGCTGGGGTCTGAACTGGCTAGTATCTCCACCTTCCACTCTTCCCTCAAGAAAAAAGCAACAGAATGTAGTCTTTACTCAGAAGAGAGAGGTGTACTTATGGATACAATGACTTCATGATTTGCTTAGCCTTCTAGTGATATATATATATATCTCCAGTTAGTTCTAGGTAGTTTGGGCTCCAGCCCTAGCAACAGCCCAAGGGATCGGGTCTATGATAAACTGCCCCAAACAGGGGCAGTTCTCACCCAAGGAATGAGGGTTTCTATTTTATTTCCTTTTCTTGTAAACTTAAAACAAATCCCAGTGACAAATAATATTATGTAACACTATCCATGGCCATTTGTCTAATTTTACTTGACAAGGGGGAACCCAAGGCATTATAGGGAGAATTGGTTGTTAACCAAAGAGCAACCCAGGCCCACTTCACCCCGAAGGGAGAAGGACCTGAAGAAAGAAAATATTTTTGTTAACGCGCTAGACTCAAACCTCACTATAACATGGTATCATAGTCTAATAGCCTACTTCATTCACAAATTTTCTCTAGTCCCAACCAAACAGAGCTCCCTGGGAAACAGTCCGCATCCCCATACTTCTTGTAGGTATAGAAAACTGAATAGGAATGGGACAGCCGTGATGGGGACTGGTGGATTTGGACCTTACGGCCCCTGACGTCCCTTCTCTTAAAAGGTCAGTGCTCCTGAAGTCTGTGTTTTGCAGAACCTCTGGGGGAATCACTTTCTCGCTTCCTTTCACCCCTAACCAGTCCCCTGCATGTATCCACCCCTTTTGACCCCTCCCCACCTCCTAAGTGCTAGACTGCCTGCAGGGAAGTGGGTAGGTTCTGGTGAGGCCGGACATGAGCTTCCATCGCCCCTTAGGGCCTAGGTTACTGTTTCCCAAGGGAAATTTTGGATGCCCAGGAGGGGCTCGCTCACCTGAGATGCTTGCAGAACCGGCTCCCCATTCCGAGGCAACGTCACAGGGGCCCTTGAGCTGCAGCCCCTACCGGCAGCTTTCAGGAATCCCCGGAACGTCCGAGACATTGGCCATGCAGCCATGGGGCCAGGAAGCAATCAGTGCACGCCCGGGCCAAGGATTCCAGGCTAAATGATCCCGGGTTGCTTTACGTACCCCCCGCGAGGTCTCAAACCCCGGAGAGGCGGGGCGGGGGCGAGGCCAGCGCAGCCAATCAGTAGTCGACGCCGGTGCCTCGATGCCTTCTGGGACTTGTAGTCCCAGACTCCTTCAAGCTAGGGCAGGACAGTTTTCAGCCCGGATTGAGTGACTTGGAACTGAGGCCACGATGCTTCAGTGTGAATTAATTCCTCTGCATGGTTTCCATCAGGCAATGGATGAATAAATTCTTGCCCTGGATTGTGCTTTGCACTTTTTTGGGGGGCTTTTTACTCCAGGTATTGATAATGTGGGTACCCTTTGCACTCACGCAGAGTGCAACTGGTCCTCACCTAAAAGTACAGGAAAAGCTAACTGAGCCCTTCTCGTAATTACTTTCGTAAGAACTTAAGATCTGCAAGGGTAGTACGGGACACATGGCAAGAAAGACTGCTGCCCCGGCCACATTTAAAATATTGGGCATGTTTGTCTTGAGGGCCTTCTGTTCTTAGGAACCAGTGTAATTTAATAGATAGTACAATCGACTGGAATAAAATGTTATTTAAATTCTGGCTTTGACACTTACTTGACTCCATTTAGTCAGGCATTCACTTCGCTTTTGTGCATCAGAGTTTCTTTTTCTGTATAAGGTAGAGGTGGTAAGCTAGATGGTCTCTATTAATCAATCAATAAACATTTATTAAAACCTACTATGTGCCAGGAACTTCATTAAGCTCTGAGGATATAAATAAAAATAAGCCCCTGCTTTCAAGGATCTTACAATAAAATGGGGGAGACAAGGCACAAACAAATACATTTAAATCAAGCTATGTACAAGACAAATAGGAAATAATTAAAAGAAGGATTAATTAAAAGAATTAAATTAAATAAAAGATTAAATAAAAAAATTAAAAGAAATAATTAAAATTAAGGGGTTTGGGGAAGGAGGGGCTTTAGTTGGGGCTTAAAGGAAGCTAGGGAAATCAGTAGTTGGAATGGAGAAGCAAGAGCATTCAAGGCATGGGGGCCAGCCAGAGATGGAATGTCTTGTTCATAGAATAGCCAGAAGAAGGCCAGTGTCCCTGTATTAAAAAAGTGCATCCTGGGGAATAAGATATAAGAAGACTGGAAAGATAGAAGGGGGTGAGATTATGGAGGGTTTTGAATATCAAATTCTACCTAGAGTTCCTTCACTTTCAACTCTAATTCAGTTGTTCCTTTATGATTCCTATATCTTTTGAGATCTTCAGAGATGGTCCAGGCTACATTGTCCTATGGGAGAGAACAGTCAATCATATTTAGTCATTGATCCATTCCATTTCCTATTCCTTCCAGATAGCTGTCACATCTGTGTTTTCCAACTTTTTTTAAATGTTCTATAATATCAGTTTTAGTTGAGAGTTGAAGCTGGGTAAAGAGGTTAAAGTTTAGAACATAATATATCTTGAGACAGGGCAGGAGTTCTAAGTAACCATGGGAAGCTGTAGCATGCCTAGTCTAATGTGATGAAATGAATCATTATGATTTAAGGAAGAATGACAGATTTGGACATCTATCCAAAGGCTAGCTAGTGAAACTACTGTTCCCCCTACACACTGTAAGTTTATTAGTGATCAGAAATCCTTTGACAACATCCTTCACTTTATTAAAGTGTCTTCTATATGCCAGGCACTGTGTGGGGACACAAAGAGAAGAGTGGACCTTAAGCATACATTCTACAGGAGAATACATGTAAAATGGATAAGCCAGTGCAAGAGATAGTTTAAGTTGGAAATTTAAGTTGGAAGTTAGTTCACACTAACAGCTTCAAAGAACAGGAAAAATAATAGGGAAGAAGCTAAGGAATCTTTGGGACAGAGGTGGAGAGGGAATACACTCCAGGTAAATTTGATGACAAAGTTATAGAGATGGGAAATAAGATACTGAGTTTGGGGAACAGCAAATAGACCAATTTGCCAGAAAGAAGAAATGTCCAGGGGAAAGTATATTTACTTATGTAAAATAAGTCCAGAAAGGTAAGTCAGAACCAAACTATTTGTTGTTATTGTCATTTTTTTAGCTATCCTACCCTTTGTGACCTCATTGATGTTTTCTTTTTCTTTTTAACCCTTACCTTCTGTCTTAGAATTAATACTATGTATGGGTTCTAAGGCAGAAAAACAAAACGGGTTAGGCAATGGGAGTTGTGTCTTGCCCAGGGTCATAGAACTAGAAAGTGTCTAAGGCCAAATTTGAACCCAGATCCCCTATCTTTAGGCTGGCTCTCAATCCATTGAACCACCTAGTTGCTCCTAAATTTTCTTGACAAAGACACTAGAGTGGTTTGCCATTTCCTTCTCTAGTTTATTTTACAAAAGAGGAAATGGAGAAAAACAGGGTTAAGCAACTTTCCCAAGGTCATTATCAGTGTCTAAGGCCATATTTGAATTCATGCATCAGCTTGAATCTTCCTGACCCTAGGCTGACTTACTCTATCCAATGTATCAACTAGCTGCCCTTTATGAGCGAATCTATTCAGGGCTTTAAATATCTAGTAGAGGAATTTGTATTTCATCCAGGAGCCACTAAGGAGCCCCTGAAGATTTTTAAGCAAGGGAGTGGCATGATCAAACCCTGTGCTTTAAGGAAAATTGTTTGTATTTATGTGGGAGATGAATTCAAGGGAGTAAAGACTGTATATCAGATAGACCAAAGCAGAACATATGAGAAGTAATAAGGCCTGGACTAGAATGGTTGATATATGAGTGAAAAGAAGGAAACAGTTGAGAAATGTAGCTGTGATAGAATCATCAAGGCTTCGTAATGTAAGATTTAAATGAATATCCAAGAACTCAAAGTATTATATTTTATAAGATTTATTAATAATCACTTGAAGTAGAAGAAATAAAAGGACAAAAATTAAAAGCCTGAATTAACCTTTCCCAGGCACGATCAAGGGAAAAGAGAGAGAGAGACAGAGACAGAGACAGAGACAGAGACAGAGACAGAGACAGAGAGACAGAGAGAGACAGAGAGAGAGATACAGAGAGAGAGAGAGACAGAGAGAGAAAGAGAGAGAGAGAGGCGGGGCCAACCAGAGTTCTATCCTACCTATGTATACACAGTGTTTGCACTCAAACAGTGAGGATACAAATGGGATTCTAGGAAAGAGAGTCCTGGGGAGCAAAATTCTATCCACACAATAACAAATGGTCATCCAGTTTCTAATTCCTTAGCCTTCTTAGATAAGGAGATCAACTCCCTCACTCTATCCAGTCACATATAGGGATTGGTACTATTCTAGGTATTATCATTACTCCCAAAATATACTTCCCTAATTAGAAACTGACATTTTCCCATTTTACTATAACCTCCTACCATTTTGTCTCATTACTCTTCAACTTATTCTTTACCTTCATTAGGACGCCCAATCATCCCATCCACTCAGGACTTCCCAGGTCCATGACAACCTCTGATTTGACTTCACATTTGTATTCCCAACCTAATAGATAGCTATTTCAAATCTGTACTATCCTTTACTCTTGAATGTCTTGACACTTTGACCCCCTCTTCTCATATTTTGACAAGCCTCATCACTGCATTATTCCCACATTCTCTTCCTCTGATTCCATTAATGAATATGGTTTGGCACATGAATTCTTATGACCATACTGATAGGCTACATGAGAAATCTATCATACTCACATCAAATGAACCCTTGCTGCATCAAAGCAGTGCTTTTATTCCTTCTTATTTGCTTCCCTATATCACTCCTCCCAGAAATGCTTCCAATTTCCCTTTTTCCCTCCTGAAGCCTCCCCAACTTCCATTAGTTGAGGATTATGCCTCTTATTTTACTAAGAAAATTGAGGCTATTCCTGGTAAAGTCCCTCTTCTCTCATTTTCTTTATTGTAAAATCTTTTGACATTTTTTTCCCACTCTCTTTTCTTTTCCTTCAGTTCCTAAGAGAGGTGGCCCTTTTCCTTGCCATGGCCAACTCATCTATATGTATGCTTGATCATATCTCCTCCCATCTCTCCCTCTCTCCCTTCCCCCCATTCCTCTCTCTCCTTCTCTCTTTCCCTTTGTCCCTCCCCACTCTCATTCTCTCTCTCTCTCTCTCTCTCTCTCTCTCTCTCTCTCTCTCTCTCTCTCTCTCTCTCTCTCTCTCTCTCTCTCTCTCTCTCTCTCCTCTCTCTCCCTATCTAGAGATCTTTCCCTACTTCTTTAAAGCATGCCCAAGTCTATCCATATTAAAAAAAGGACAATAAATCTTCCTTCTCTCCTCTCCCCTCAAGATACTGTTCTAAATATTTCTTCCGTTTCCTAGGCAAACACCTTGAAAAATCTGTCTAGACTTGCTGCCTTCAATTTATCTCTTTTTACTCCTCAACCTTTTGTAACCTGACTTTTGATCTCAGGACTCAAATGAAATTATTCTCTCCAAAGTTATCAATGATAGCTTAACTAGCAAACCAGGTTTTTTTCTTGGTCCTTTTCTCAATCTATCAACAGCATTTGACATTCTTAACCTTCCTCTTTTGGATATTCTCTCTAGATTTTCATGACACTGCTCTCTCCTGTTCCTCTTCCTACATATCTGACTAATCTTTCTGAGTGTTCTTTGCTAGCTAATATCACACTCCCTAACTGTGGGTTTTCCACAAGTATAGTCAATCTCTTTTAGGGAAGATATAATTTTGTTAGTTCCTCAATCATCTCTAGTTGCATGACTCCTGGATCTATTCAGCCCAATCTTTCCCATGATTGGGATCCCAATGAATCCCATGATTCCCTAATCCCACATCATCTATTGGACATTTCAAACTTTATCTCCCAGAGACCTCATACATTCAATATATCCAAAACATAAATCGTTATCTTTCTCCACAAACTTTTGCCTGTTCCAAATCTTCTTATTTCTATTGAAGGCAGCTCCACCTTTTTACGTTTACCACTTCATTTCCTGTTTTCACTTCCGAGATGTTCATTACCTTCATCACATTTCTAGATTACTAAAACAGTCTCCTAATTTGCCCCCCTTACTTCAAATCTTTCCACATTCCAGGCTATCCTACAACTTTCTGCCAAAACACTTGTCCTTAAGCTCGAAAATGACTGTGTGATATGATACTCTCCCTCAATCAACTCCAGAGGCTTCTGATGTCTATAAAAACTTCTGTTTAACTTTTATTAATTGACCTCAACCCTATCTTTCCAACATCACTAAATATTCCTCCTCCTTTACTTTGTGACCCAGTCAAATTAATCTTTCTTTAAAAGAAATACTGTCTCCTTTCTCTGTGATTAAAAATAAAAAAACCAAAAAACCCTTACTTTCCATCTTAGAATCAATACTGTGTATTCGTTCTAGGGCAGAAGAGCAGTAAGGGCTAGGCAATTGGGGTTAAGTGACTTACCCAGGGTGACACAACTAGGACATGTCTGAGGCCACATTTGAACCCAGAACCTCCCATCTCTAGGTCTAGCTCTCAATCCAGGGAGCCACCCAGCTATCCCTCTGTTTCTGTGATATTGCACTGGCCATCTTATATATGGAATGCATTTCTTTCTCACTCTGAGAGTTGGCTCACTTGAGACTTGGCAGGAACCCTGAACCTGGTAACTGCTGAGACAGTTTTCCCTAAGTGTGGCTGCTGTACATGCTACAGTTTATTGGAGTCACAGGTGAGAGTTGAGTGCCAGGTGAACACCAAAGGTGCACAAGAGCCCACCTACTCATCCTCTTTTGCAAATACAAATTGAAAGAGCAAGAGCAATGGTCCCGTCCTCAAAGAACTTATATTCCAATGCAGGGAGACAACATATAAAAGAAAACTGAAAAGTGGGGACATAGAGTCAGAAAGACTTGAGTTTAAGCCAAGCTTCAGATACTAGCTGTGTGACCCTGTGGACCTGTGAACCTGTGAAACTGGGAGGAATTGCTAATATGTTGAATATCAGACAGCATCTTGAAAAAAAAAAAAAAGACCTCAACAAGTCCAGAGCATGAATGAATCAAATCAGAGGAAATTAAATAGCACAATTTTGTTTAGTTTTTTTCAGTCATGTCCAACTTTTTGTGATCCCTTCTGAGGTTTTCTTGGCAAAGATACCGCAAAATGGATAAATACATCTTCTTGACTTCATTCAATTTATTGGTAAGAATGTTGAACAGGAGGACAGCTAGGTGCTCAGTGGATTGACAGCCAGGCCCAGAGTTGAAAAGTCATGGGTTCAAATATGACCTCAAAAATATGACAATTTTTTTTTACCTGTGAAAACCTGGACAAGTTATTTAATCCCCATTGCTTAGCCTTTACTGTCTTTTGCCTTGGAACCAATACTTTGAATTGATTCTAAGAAGTAAGGTAAGTGTCTGGGAAAAAAAAAAAAGGTTGGATAGCACAGGGCCAAGAACAGATCTCTTTCTCCAGGCTGACATCAACACATCAAATATTATTAGTTTTTGGATCCTAAGTTATCTTGTTTGGAATGAAAAATTTTACCAAAGGCTTTGCTAAAATCTAGACACAAACTTACTATAGTATTTCTTTAATATACTAGTAACATAACTAAAAAAAAAAAAGAAAAAGAAATATGGTTAGGCCTGACCTATTTTTAGATAAAACTATGGATCCTTTTTTTTTTAAACCCTTACCTTCCATCTTGGAGTCAATACTGTGTATTGGTTCCAAGGCAGAAGAGTAGTAAAGGCTAGGCAATGGGGGTCAAGTGACTTGCCCAGGGTCACACAGCTGGGAAGTGTCTAAGGTCAGATTTGAACCTATATGACCTCAAAAATATGACAAAAACTTCCTATCTGTGAAACCCTGGACCAGTTACTTAATTCCCATTGCCTAGCCTTTACTGCCTTTTGCCTTGGAACCAATACTTTGAATTGATTCTAAGAAGTAAAGTAAGTGTCTAAAAAAAAAAAAGGGTTGGATAGCATGAACCTCCTGTCTCTAGGCCCGATTCTCAATGCACTGAGCTACCCAGCTGCCCCGAAAACTATGGATACTTTTGTAATCATTATGTTCCCCTTTTAAATGCTTATAATCCATTTCTTTAATGTATTCTAGAACTTTTCCAGGAATACAAGTTAAGCACACTGCTCAATAATTTGCATAATTTTCCTTCTTCTCTTTACTTACTTCCTCATTCAATGAGTTAAAACTGGTCAAAGTTAGAGAAGATTGTGATTAATTCATTCCTAAGTATTATATACTTTGAAAAGGTAATTTCTCATTTGATTAATATGCAAAGAAGGTAATATAAGTCCCTACAGAGAGACTAAAAGGCAGTTATAGCAAAAATACTAGATTTGTACATGAATTCAAATTCTTTTTCCGTTACCTGCATGACTTTAGTATCTCATAAAGTCATTAGCTTCTAATTGTCCAATTCTAATTTTAAAGACTGAATGTCATTACACAACCTTTTGACTCTCCTTTTCCTTTTGGTCCATTTCAAGTCCTTCTTCTCTTATTCCTATTTTTTTGCCTCATTTTCTAGCAGGTCAATTCTGCCTGCGCCTCTGTTTCCAGATGACCTATTTTGCTTTTTAGACTATTTTCCTTTTGCCATTTATCTTCAACCGGTCATATTTGATTTTTAAATCCCCTTTTAGGCTCCTCCAGAGCCTGTGTCCAATTCCCTTGTTGTTTTTTTGACGCTTTGCTTGATGTTCCGTATCCTGTCCTCCTCCATTGGTTCTGTTCTTTGGTCCTTACCTCCATAGAGACTTTCAATTGTAACTTCCTTTTTTTCCCTTGTTTACTAATTTTATTTACTTTTAAAACGTTTCCTGCCCTTTGGACTATAAACTTGCTCCTCAGTTGATTTACTGAACCAGAGTATTTAAACTGGTATGCCCTGAGGCTGAATCTTCTCTTTTCTCAATCATCTGCTGGTATACTGGCTTCAACCAGTTGAGCTAACCTTCAGGCTAGACTGCTCTGGAGCAAATTCTTCACTGTAATTCTAGGGCTGAGGGCATCCAGCCAAGTGGCCCCGGGGGCTCACAGAGAGGCTTGGTTTTTGCCCAGGTCTCAGTGTGGTGGGTGGGGAAACTTGTTCAGTCAGCCTGTCTCTCCCTTTTTCCCTGTGAAAATAGACTCTGTACCTGTCTTTCAAGCTGTGTTGAGAACTTCTTGTTGGGTTTGGAGTTCTGTTTTCTTTGATGCATGTTTTAAAAGTTGGTATGGAAGGATTGTCAAAGAGGTTTGGGCTTTGGGTACTCCTAAGCCACCATCTTGGCTCCCTCTCCTGTATTGATTCACCCGTGTGACTTTAGGAACCTCACTCAGCCTCAGTTTCCTCATCTGTAAAATGACAAGTTTGGGCTAGATTAGCTTTAACATCCCTGTTAGCTCTAAATCCTATGGATAGAGAATTGATGCCTTTGAACTTAGAACATGAATACATAATACAGCCAGATGTTCTATGAAAATAGAACTTTATTAAAACATCCATCTTGATGAAAGATCACCTGCCATTCAGGTAGCTTCCACAAAGTAGTTTGGTATCACTTGTTTTAGGTATAATATCCTCTAGGAAGTAGGCAACGTTTATTGAGGTTGGAATGGGGATGGTAGGGTTTGGGAGTCATGATGGACCCTGGCCAAACACTGAAGCTCCCTTAGCTCTAGATCCCATGTCTATAAAATGGGGGTAATAATACATCTACTTCCCAGGGTTGTTGTAAAGATTAATTAAATGAGATGACATATGTAAAGTACTTTGTAAGCTTTAAAAAAGTATGTAAAATGTACTTTTATTAAGGCTTTAGGGTTAACCCTGATTAACTGGGGAAGTGGGGTTGGAGAGTATATTTTTGATGCTAAATCTCATTGGCAGACTCTATTGATTGTCTTTTGATATAATTAGTTCATCAGACTTGCTTGTGGGTGATATGTTGCCAGCATAGGCAAGGAAATAATTTAAGATCATTGGCTCATAGATTTACCCCTCCCATAAGAACTCTGCCATAGGCCTCTTTTATGTGAGATAATTTTCTTCATTCTTCCTTTTCCTTTCTCCTTCTTCCAGTATTTTTCCTTCTCAACCTTCCATTTTACTTTTGAGATCATTCCAACATAATCACTTCATACCCATGCCCTGTCTAAGTAGTCTCTGTATAAGAGCTACTCTGTCTAAGTAGACTCCTTCTAACTGCCCTAATGATGATGAAGTTCTTGAGGGTTATGTGTATCCCCTTCCTATTTAGTACTGTAAACAATTTAACCTTATTCAGTTCTTCATAATTTCTTATTTATTAATTTTTGTGCCTCCCTTGATTCTTTTGATTTAATGCCAAATTTTTCTATTCAGTTCTGGTCTTTTCATCAGGAATATCTTCAGAAAATCCTCCATTTCCTTAAATTTCCATTCCCCTCCCCCATAAGATTATATTCAATTTTTCTGGATGGGTTGTTATAATCCTAGATTCTTTGCCTTCCAAAATATTATATTCTTAGCTCTCTGATCCTTTATCATAGCAACTGCTAAATCTTATACAATCTTGACTGTGACTCTACATTATTGATTTTTTTTTCTTTCTAGCTGCTTGCTATATTTACTCCTTGATTTGGGAGCTCTGGAATTTGGTTACAATATTCCTGGAAGCTTTCTTATGATCTCTTTGAGAACATTTTTGGTAGATTATTTCCATTTTTATTTTATCCTCTGGTTCTATGATATTAGGACAGTTTTTCTTGATAATTTCTTGAAATATAATGTCTAGGTTCTCTTTTTGTTTTATGGGTTTCTGATAATTTAGTAACTTAAATTATCTTTCTTCAATCTATTTTTCAAGTAGTTTGCTTTTCTGATGAGATATTTCACAGTTTTTCTAATTTTTTTCATTCTTTTTACTTGGTTTTGTTGTATCTTAAGGTCTCAGCTTCCACATGATGAATTCTAATTTTTTAAGAAATGATTTTCTTCAGTGAAGTTTTTTAACTCTTTTGCCATGTGGACAATTCTGTTATTTGGGGAATTAATTTTTTTCAGTGTTTTTTTTTGTGCCCTTTACCAAAATGTAAATTCCCTTTTCATAATTTTCTTGCATTACTTTCATTGCTTTTCCCAACTTTTCCTGTTACTCTTATTTTTTAAAAATCATTAAGAAAAAACCCTCTAGTTTTAAGAGGAATTTTGGCTGGGCATGTGTCCAATCCACCTTTTTCTTTGAGGCTTTTTCTTGTAGATGTTTTCATATCATTGTCTTCTGAATTTGTGTCCTGACCTTCCCTATCATCCTTGTTGTTTTTTTATGACCAGATTATTTTGGATTCTTGTTTGTTCATTTTTCCAGCCTATTTCTTGACTTTCAGTCTTATAGTTGACTTCTGCTCACTTCTGGAAGAGGGTCATTGTTTCAAGCTTTAGACTGATGTTTTCACAGTTATTTCTGGGGGTCCTATATCTTTTCAGTGCTTCCAATATGATAAGATATGGGAAGAGGTGTGCTCTCTGCTCTCCTGATCTATAAACAGGTTCTTACTCAGGTACAGCCTCTACACTTTTGTAATCACAACCCCTTTCCTCCCTAGAACTATTACCACAAACTATGGTCCCTGACAATGGCAAGCACTCCTTTCCATCCTGGAATTGGTACCCATAACTGGATAATAGGCAATGGAGTTGCCAAATTACCCTCTCCTGCTCCCAGTGTAAGTACAAATGTCCCCTGGAATCTCTTTTGGATGAAGTGCTCAATATCCCTTACCATCTCTGAGTGGTTATAGATCTTAGTATGCTGCTGCCATTCTGCCTTCAAGGCTCCCAGTTGATGTCTGAATGGGACACCCAGCCAGACTGTACTCTAGTGCCATAGACTTCTTTGACTTCCCTGAGTGGTCTTGGCCTTGAAATATGCCTCACTCTGACCTTTGGTTGGTTTAAAAAATATTTAAAAGTAGCATTTAGGAAATCCCATTTTAGAATTCAATTTGATGCATTATTTTAAATTTGTTTAAAGGTAATGTTAAGAGAGTTTGGTGTGACTGCTCTCTTTGATCTGCCATCTTGGCTCCTAGATTTATATCTGGAAAGAATCTTAGAAAACAAGTCCAACTCCACTGACTTTATAAATGAGGGAATCAACAGATTAAGTGACAAGAACACACGTTTTAAATCTTAGACAAGATTTGACCCAATCTCCCAGATACTACCTAATCAAATATATTATGAATAGACTAGAGTGTCTTTCAAACAAAACAAAACTATATCATAGAGAAGTTAAAATAATTATAAATGAATGTATGATCTCTCCTAAGGTTGCCCAGATTAAAAATCATTGGAAAATATTCTGGTTCCTCATTAAGGCACTAAACCAAGCCCCACCCCTAAAGTCTTGCTGATAGCCTTCAGCTAATCCTCTGAGGCAAGCCCAGTTCAGTTTAACTGCCAACACAGTTTGTTCTTTTCCTTAATTGTTAAATTTCTGCTTTGTATGCTGCTTAATGTCTTTAAGATAATTTACTTAATTGCTAAATGTTGTTGCTGTTCTACTCTCCCCCATACTGTTTGGAGTTTTCTTGGCTGAGATACTAGAGAAAGGTCAGCCATTTCCTTTTCCAGCTCATTTGACAGATGAGGAAGCTGATACAAACAGGGTTAAGTGACTTGTCCAGGAAGGATCACACAGCTGGAAAGTGTCTGAGGCCATATTTGAACTTAGGTCTTTCCAATGTGCCAACTAACTGCCCTTTCATGTTAGAAGAATCTGCCGGGACTTCCGGTTAAGATGGCGGCTTAGAGAAAGCTAAAGCTCAGATCTCCGGAAAACCCTTCCCGACCAATCTCAAACGATAAGCTCCTAAGGCGCCGAAATTCAAAACGATCAACAGCACAGACCCTGGGAACCCTCCTCCTGGACCTGGACCCGGTTCAAAAGGTACGGCTCCCCTTAAAAGCCAGAACCCGAGATCCCTCGGACCTCAGGGGTAGGAGCGCAGAGTCCAAGGCTCCCGGAAGCGGCAGCCGCGCCGGGCTCAGAGAGCAGGGTCCTCGGAAACAACAACCCTCAGGGCCTTCTACAGTCCCGGTGAAAGTTACTGCCTGGGGCTTCCGCTGCAGAGAGCTGGTCAAAACAACAGCAACCCTCAGGGCGGGCAAGACAGCCTCACGGGCTGGATCCTGCTATCCAAGTCTCAGTGAAAGTCTGTGCTCTCGGAGCTTGGGGAAGCGGCAGTCCATCCCCCCGCAGGCCGACGAAACAGCCTCACGGCCAGCGATTCTGAAGGCAACTTCCGGAAAGCGAGCCGGGGGGAGAGTGTGGCCTTGTGGTCCGACCCTTCCATTCCAGTTCCAGTGAGGCATATTCAGTTTAACCCAGGGAAAGCCCATAGAACTATCTGCCCAGGACTGCCTCTGAACACCAGAAAGAGACAAGAAAAACTAATCCTCCACATTCAGAGATGACAAACTCCACAGAACCACAGAAGCCCCAAAATACCAAGAAAAATAAGAAGAAAGGGGCGACTTTGGACACATTCTATGGAGCCAAAATACAAAATACAGAGCAGACAGAAGATAATATAAAAGAAAATGCTCCAAAACCTTCCAAAGGAAATGGAAACTCTCCACAAACCTATGAAGAATTTGAATCAGAAATGACCAAAAAGATGGAAGCCTTCTGGGAGGAAAAGTTGGAAATAATGCAAAAGAAATTCACGCATCTACAAAACCAGTTTGACCAAACTGTAAAAGAAAACCAGGCTTTAAAGGCCAGAATCAGGCAGCTGGAAGACAACGATCGTGTAAAAGAGCAAGAATCAATAAAGCAAAGCCAAAATACCAAGAAATTAGAAGAGAACATAAAATATCTCACCGACAAGGTGATAGATCTGGAAAATAGGGGGAGAAGGGATAATTTAAGAATAATTGGACTCCCAGATAAGCCAGAAATAAACACCAAACTGGACATGGTGATACAAGATATAATCAAAGAAAATTGCCCAGAGATTCTAGAACAAGGGGGCAATACAGCCACTGACAGAGCTCACAGAACACCTTCTACACTAAACCCCCAAAAGACAACTCCCAGGAATGTAATTGCCAAATTCCAAAGCTATCAAACAAAAGAAAAAATCCTACAGGAAGCCAGAAAAAGACAATTTAGATATAAAGGAATGCCAATCAGGGTCACCCAAGACCTTGCAAGTTCTACTCTGAATGATCGTAAGGCATGGAACATGATCTTCAGAAAGGCAAGAGAGCTGGGTCTCCAACCAAGAATCAGCTACCCAGCAAAACTGACTATATACTTCCAAGGGAAAGTATGGGCATTCAACAAAATAGAAGACTTCCAACTTTTTGCAAAGAAAAGACCAGAGCTCTGTGGAAAGTTTGATACCGAAAATCAAAGAGCAAGGAATACCTGAAAAGGTAAATATTAAGGAAAGGGGAAATTGTTATCTTCTTCTTTTACTCAAACTCTCTTCTATAAGGACTACATTTATATCAACCTATGTATACTAACATGTGGGGAAAATGTAATGTATAAATAGGGGGTAAAGAAAGACCAAATAGAATAATCATTCTCACACAAAGATTCACATGGGAAGGGGAGGGGAAGAAAACTCCTATAAGAAGGAGAGGAAGAGAGGGGGGGGGGTTACTTAAACCTCAATCTCAGGGAAAGCAGCTCTGAGAGGGAAAAACCTCCAGATCCATTGGGATCTTGAATTCTATCTTACCCAACAAGGGTAAGGAGAAGGGAAAACCAAGGGGGGGAGGGGGAGAGGGAGAACAAAAAGGGAGGGTAAGAGAGGGGGGAGGGGGAGGGAACAAAAAGGGAGGGACTAAAAAGGGAAACATCAAGGGAGGGGACAAGGGGGACTGTTTCAAAGTAAATCACTGGACTAAAAGGTAGAGCCGAAGAAGAAAAGGTTAGAATTAGGGAAGGCAATCAAAATGCCAGGGAGTCCACAAATGACAATCATAACTTTGAACGTGAATGGGATGAACTCACCCATAAAACGTAGACGAATAGCAGAATGGATTAGAATCCAAAACCCTACCATATGTTGTCTTCAAGAAACACACATGAGGCGGGTTGACACCCACAAGGTCAGAATTAAAGGATGGAGTAAGACCTTCTGGGCTTCAACTGATAGAAAGAAGGCAGGAGTGGTAATCATGATATCTGATAAAGCCAATGCAAAAATAGACCTGATCAAAAGGGATAGGGAAGGTAATTATATTTTGTTAAAAGGGACTATAGACAATGAGGAAATATCATTAATCAATATGTATGCACCAAATAATATAGCACCCAAATTTCTAATGGAGAAACTAGGAGAATTGAAGGAAGAAATAGACAATAAAACCATACTAGTGGGAGACTTAAACCAACCATTATCAAATTTAGATAAATCAAATCAAAAAATAAATAAGAAAGAGGTAAAAGAAGTGAATGAAATCTTAGAAGAATCTGCCAAACAGATACAAAAATTAAACATGTGAAGTTTTAAAAAATTATCCCATTTTCTTGAAGTTCATAAGAAGCCATCCCATCCTCATTGTCCTACTCTTCCAGGTTTTTGAGGAAGGGTCAGAGAATTTTGATAATTAAAACATTAAGCTTTCTGCCTCAATTATGACTTCCTTCCACACATTTCATGAGGCCTTAGTGTTTTTCAATTGGGGATTGTAGCATATCTTTCCCAACTTTGTACAGATTTCTTTGTTTTTGAAACAATGCTCAAATTCCACTGTGAACTGCCTTGTTTAGATAATAGCAGCTCAAGGCCACTGCTAATAAGTGGCAGATTCTGACTGTAAATTCAGCAAGGTCTAAAACTAAGTGAAGAATCTCACAGAAGTTGGGGGGGACCTAAGAGGGTATCTAGACCAATGCATATCCTAATGCAAGTTCTCTCTATGACAAGCCCTTTGAACCTTTGTTTGAAGACTCTGGGCACCTTTGAACCCATTCCCTCCAAGGAGCAGCCAATTGAGCTTTTTTTTTTTTTAACTCTTACCTTCCATCTTTGAATCAGTAATGTGTATTGGTTCTAAGAAAGACGAGTGGTAAGGGCTAGGCAATGGGGGTTAAGTGACTTGCCCAGGGTCACACAGCTGGGAAGTGTCTGATGACAAATTTGAACCCAGGAACTGCTGTCTCTGGGTCTGACTTTCAATCCACTAAGCCACCTAACTGCCCCGGGTAGTTTTTTTTTTTAGGTGCTTTTATGTTTTGTTTTTTTGTTTATTTATTTATTTATTTATTTATTTATTTATTGTAATTTTGATACAGAATTGAATTTTGTAAAATTCAAGAGTAACTTTAAAATATTTCATTGGTACATTTCCAGGTGGTTTTTAAATCATTTGGCATAAAAATATTGAGTAATAATGTAATTAATTCCACTTGTTTCACCACTATTTACATTTCCTGGAGATGAAAGATTACTTTTCTTCCCATCTCCTTTATAGGATGTCCTATGGTACAAATGTCCCTTCAGAACTCTAAGATCCTGAGGATTTGGGAGTGGCTTTGTTATTTTTTATAATATTAAGAAAAAGAAAGCAAAGAGGGTGGGAGTTTATCCTTAATTTAGCCATACTCCACTCATATCTGCAAGTAGGTTCTTAGTCATTTCATGAAGGAAAGAACCATGTTTTGAGAGCTAGAAAATTTCAGAATTGAGTACTGGAGAAGGAAGAAGGAGAATAACTGAGGAAGAAGGGATTGTATAAATGCTGCTGAAAGGGCCAGGTTTGGGAATAGGAGGATACAAGGAAGTGGGGCAATACTAAAAGCATGAAACTTCCTTAACTGCATTTGCTGCCTCCCCTGGATTAATTATTCCCTAGTGTAATAACTACTCTAGATCAGCTAGGTGGTTCAATGGATAGAGTGGTGGACCCAGAGTGAGGAAGACTCATCTTCCTGAGTTCAAATCTGGATTCAAACATATAACTGTGTGATCCTGGGCAAGTCACTTAACTCTATTTTACTCAGTTTCCTCATCTGTAAAAGGAACAAGAGAAGGAATGACAAACCACCCAGTATCTCTGCCAAGAAAACCCTAAGTGGGATCATAAAGAGTTGGACGTCACTGAACAACAAGCATCTTATTCCCACAGCGTGCAACAAGATATGATAGTTTGTACAGTTTCCTTAGTTCTTTTTACTTCCTATTGACTTTTGATAAATTTTGATAAAATCATTTATTAAATGAGAGGCCTACTCAGAGACTGGATGAGGCCACATTCCTCAGTTGCCACAAAGGGAAAGTGAATTCTGTAGATGAAAGATCATTTAACATTACTTCATATTCTCTGTTGGCAAGATTCTAGAATGGATTATTAAATGGATAATTTTAAGAATACTTACCGAACTATTCTGGTTTGTTGTGGTTACTGCTTTCATAAGAACAAGTCATATCAACCTGGCGTCATTTCCTTCTTTAACATGATTTCTAGACTAGATCCAGAAAATACTATGGATATAGCGATATAGTTTTCAGGGAAGGCTTAGTTATCACTCACTTTCATTGCTTGACTAAATCACCTTCCAACCTAGAAGAAAGGCCTTCGTGAAATTCTTCAGAGCTCTGTCTTTGGTCCTACAACAAATCCACAACTGAAATGAAAATAGCTACAGATGGGATGCTTATTAAATTTGAGGATGAAATAAATTTGGGAAGGATGGCTAATATTTGGGGTCCTAAAATGTTTCATACTGGACCATATTGTCTCTAGGATAAAATGCCAGCTCCTCAGCCTGGAATTATAAGTTCTCTACAATATTGCTCCCATCTATCTTTTTTAGGTTGATTTCATATTATTCCCTCCCTTCATACACTCTACATTTCAACAAAATTAGATTACTAGTGGTTTCCTGAATTCAACAGTTCACCTTGTATCTCTGTAATGTTTTTGCACAAATTCTTCCACGTTTCTGAAATGTACTTCCTTCTTACTTTTGCTTTTCAGAATCTTTATCTTCATGAAGACAACTCTTGTGCAACCTCTTTTACAAGGCCTTTCTTTATTTCCTTCATTATTAGTGTGTGCGCATTCTCCTCAAATCATTTTGCATTTATTTATTTGTGTACAAGTTACATCCTTCTGTTGTGGGGGGGCTGGGGAATCAATCCTTGGTCCGGGTAGGGTGTCCTTTCAAGAATGACAGACCCCAGGGGCAGCTGGGTAGCTCAGTGGATTGAGAGCCAGGCCTAGAGATGGGAGGTCCTAGGTTCAAATCTGTCCTCAGACACTTCCCAGCTGTGTGACCCTGGGCAAGTCACTTGACCCCCATTGCCTAGCCCTTACCACTCTTCTGCCTTGGAGCCAATAAACAGTATTGACTCCAAGATGGAAGGTAAGGGTTTAATTTAAAAAAAAAAGAATGACAGATCCTAGTGGAAACCCTTTAAAGGTAGAGAGATTTATTTAGGTTGAATGATCAGGAGACAGCATGCAGGACCTCCCTGAACAAAGAAAAGTTCAGGATTTTTATATCTTAAATGTATGGGATCTAAGTGACTTGGAAGGGAAGGATGAGGAGGGACAAGAACAATGGGAACAAACAAGTAGGGCAAGCAGGGAAGAATAGGTAACAGAATAAGTGCCTTTGGGTCTGAGGGTTTAGACACAAGCACATATTGTTTATAACATCCATCATAGAGGTGGGTCTGGGGGCATAGTACAAGTACATATCCTTTATGGCATCCTGATCATGTCACCCATCTTGAGAAACCTGGGGATATTTGGGATCATAAAGTTATCTGGAGGAACCTAATGTATTTGACATGTAAACATGCCAGATTCCTATCTTAAGGTTTGTGTAAATACATCCAAATCTTAGGGGTAGAGGATCCTATGTTTGTTAAGCTTTCAGCCCTTCAAGGTGAATTCCTCATGTAATCTTTGACCTATGGTGTCTCTAGAAATTTGGGGTGTACTGGGGGACCCTGGTACCCACCACACTTCTAGCTTCTTACAAGTTTCCTGAAGGTAGAGACTGCTTTGCTTTATTCTTTCAATCTCTAACCCCTAATACAGTACCTTGAACATAAAAGGCATTGAATAAAATTGAGCTGAACAGAGGACCAAATTGAATAAGATGACATATTCAAACATACACATACATAAATGTATGCATGAATATTTATATGTTTCTCTATATATGTACACACAGGGACGTACCTATATGTGTATATAGGAACATTCTTATATGTATGTATGTCTATCTAACTTTGTAACCATCTATGTGTCCATCTTCTATCTATCTATCCATCTCTCTATCCATCTCTCTATCTATCCATCCATCCATCCCTCTCTCTCTCAATATCTATCTATCTATCTATCTCTGTCTATCTATCTATCTATCTATCTATCTATCTATCTATCTATCTATCTATCTATGTATCTATCTATCTATGTATCTATCTATCTATGTATCTATGTATCTATCTATCTATGTATCTATCTATCTATATCTATCTATCTATCTATGTATGTATCTATCTATCTATCTATGTATCTATCTATCTATGTATCTATGTATCTATCTATCTATGTATGTATGTATGTATGTATGTATCTATCTATCTATCTATCTATCTATCCTCTGATAAATCTATGATCTTATTACTCAGAATAGATAGGCTACCATATTGGTAAGGATTGGAGGGAAAGTTGGAGAGAGAGACAGGAAGTGGGATGTGATAGGAAAGTCAAACCACTACCATCATTACCTTGACCATGATCACCCATTAGACCCCAGTTAAAACAGTCTAAGACCCTGAGCCTTAAAGCCTTGGGAATGGTAATGCTTCTGTACCAATGTCCTCAGTCACCATCTTGAGAAGCAAAGCTCTGTGGAGGTGCTGCCTGGCAACTGCTCCTGTAGGTGTTCAAAACACAACCACTAAAGACCCAGGAAAGATTCTTCTTGCCACCAAATTCCTTTATACTATCAAATGGCTCAAATCAGAAACCAATATGATTTTATTAGTGGAAATAAAATTTTAAAAAGAGATAACATCTACTTTTGCTGTTTAATCCTACAGATCATGGAACTTTTCAATCTGACTTGCAGCTGAAAACTTCCATATTGGTTATCTCCCCCATTAGTATGAAAGCTTCTTGAGAGCAAGGACTATCTTACTTTTCTATTTATGTCCCCAATGATCAGCACAGTATTTGCTCCTAGTAAGTAAAGGCTTAATAAATGCTTTCTTTAATCATTCATTATCCCTTTAGATACCTTTCACGCATTGATTCATTCATCACCTATTTATGAAGGATCTATTATGTATCAAGTTCAGAGCTAGATTCTGGAAATGCAAAAAAGAGAAGAAAACTTCTTCTGCCTTTAAGTAGTTTATAGTCTGCTGAAGTCTATAAGTAGATAAAACAGAGTAATTAATATAAAACAGTGAGAAAGAAGAGATTGCCAACAACTTAGAGGAACAGAAAGGATGCTGAGAGGAGGTGGTATCTGAACTCAGACTTGAAGGATATTAGGATTTCTGTGAGGAAGGCAGAGAGCATTTTTATTGAGGGTATTGCCAGTGGAAAAGTAGAGTCCAGATATGAAATGTTGTGAATGGGAGATGGCAAATAGACTGGTTTGTTTGGACCAAAGGATCAAGGAGAATAACGTGTAAGAATCCTAGAAAGGAAGACTGGAGTGGATTGTAGGGCATTTTAAGATGTCAAATAGGGTTTTTTCCTCTTTTTTTATAAACCCTTACCTTCTGGCTTAGAACTGATACTAAGTATTGGTTCCAACTCAGAAGAGCACTGAAGACTAGGCAATGGGAGTTAAGTGACTTACCCAGGATCATACAACTAGGAAGTATCTGAGTCAGATTTGCATTCAGAACCTCCTGTCTCCTGGCCTGAGCTCTATCTATTGGACCACCTAACTGCTCGAAACAGAAGGATTTGTATGTCATCCAAGAGGGAGCCAATGGAACTTCTTGAAAAAGAGTTTGATGTGGCCATATCTTTAGGACTATCAATTTGGCACCCTATGGATGATAGAGTGGAGAAAGGAGAGACTGAAGGCAGGAAAAATTAACAGAAGAGTACTGTAATAGTCTAGGTGGAAGTGAGTGAGACCTGAGCGAGGATGATTGTGTGAAAGGAGAGTAGCTAAGAGATATGAGATGTTATGGGGACAAGTTTGACAAGATTTAGGAATAGATTGGATCTATAAGGCCAGAGGTACTGAAGCATCAAGGATGATTTTAAAGTTGTAAACCTTGTTAATTTGAAGGTGCTCTTCAGAAATAGCAAAATTAGGAAGAAGAGAAGATTTGGATGTGGAGGCAGGCAAGGGGTTCTGATTTGGACATATGGATTTTGAGATATCTATAGGATGCCCAACTGGAAATGTCCAATAGACAGTTGGTAATATAGTATTACAGCTCAGTTTGGGAGTTTTCTACATAGGATTCATTCTGCTGAATGAGCTGGAGAAACCTATGCTAACTTGTTCCTCCATAAATTTATATTATATAATCTCAGCTGGGTCCTTACTATAGAAAAGCAATCCTTTTACTCTTCCCTAATTGATTCATTATCCTTTCCATCAAAGCTGACTTTCCAAACTTTTTCATCTTTCCTTAAACATCTCATGACACTTCCTTTCTCCATCCCTTCACGGAGAACCTTTCCTTTACTACACTGAGAAAAGCCGAGTCAGTTCACAGATACTCTTATCTTTACACCCCCCCCCCCAATCTCCTGTCACTTAGAAACATGTCTTCCTCCCACCAACTCCATCCTTCTCTCACACTCAGTCCCAGTGCTCTTAACCCCTGAGGTACAGCTGCCTCTCCTCTTCCACTTCACTCTGTGTACTCAACAATGGTCCACCAACACTGACCTTTTTGCTTTTCTTCCTTCCAGATAGAGATGGGAAGTCTTGGGTCCCAATATGATCTGAGACATTTCCTAGCTTTGAGACCCTGGGCAAGTCACTTAACCCCCTTTGCCTAGCTCTTACCATTCTTCTACCTTAGAACTAAAACTTAGTGTCAATTCTAAGATAAAAGGCTCTATGCCTTTTCACTGGTTATCCCTTGTCTCTGAAATGTTCTCCCCTCTCATCTCTATCTTCTTACATCCCTGGCCTCCTTCAAATGTCATCTTCAATGTTATCCTCTGCAAGAGGCTTTTCCTTGTCACCCTCAATGCTAGTGCCTTCCCTCTGAAATCTTAACCAATTTATGCTGGATATATCTTTTTATTTTATTTTTTAGAATTGAAATTTTTTATTTAATTAATTGGTTTAGAATATTTTTCCATGGTTACATGATTCATGTTCTTTTCCCTCTGTTCTCCCCCTCCCCACCCCATAGCCAACAAATAATCCCACTGTGTCAAAACCCTTACCTTTTATCTTAGAATTGACACTAAGTATTAGTTCTAAGGCAGAAGAATGGTAAGGGCTAGGTAAAGGGGATTAAGTGACTTGCCCAGGGTCTCAAAGCTAGGAAGTGTCTCAGATCATATTGGGACCCAAGACTTCCCATCTCTAGGTCTGAGACTGAAGCCACTGAGCCACCTAGCTACTCCCAGAGGCAAGATTAAAAAAACAAAAAACAAAAACAACTCTTACCTTCTGTCTTAGAATCAATCCTAAATATTAGCTTTAAGGCAGAAGAAATAAACATTTGAAGACAAGTGACTTGCTCTGGGTCACAAAGCTAGAAAGTGTCTGAGGCTACATTTAAACTCAGGATCTCTCCTCTCTAGGCCTGGCTGTCTGTTCACTGAGCTACCAACCCTACAGAGCCCCTCTCCGGTATGTAAACTGAATGTACATGTTTGTTTGCATATTGTTTCCTCCATTAAAATGTAAGCTCCCTCAGGGCAAGAATTGTCTTTTGCCTTTACCTTATATCCCCATGGCTTAGCACAATGCCTGGCCCCTCATGGTCATTTAATAAATGGTTGTTGATGACTTTTTTCCATGAAGCCTTCTTTGATCCCCTGTAAGTAGGGGGTCTTTCCCTGCTGATTTCACCTGGCACTTAGTTTTTAACTCTCTCCAAATATTTTTCATGTAATTACACTGCTGTTATAACGGAATCCGATTCCCCTTTGTACACAGTAGGAAAGGACCTTGTCTAATCTAAAATTTTGTTATCTCTTCCTATATCACAGCTGACTCAGAGGATTTAAGTGACTTGCTTGCGATCAAATAGCTCAAATACTTTCTAGCTATATGACCCTGGACAAGTCATTTAACTCTGTTTCCCTCAGTTTCCTAATCTGTAAAATGAGTTGTAGGAGGAAATGGCAAACCATTCTATTATCTCTAGCAAGAAAACCCCAAAAGAAGTCTTGAATAGTTAGACATGACTGAAATGATTCAACAATAGATGAGACTCTAAGACTAATAACCCAGTACAGTGATGGCAAAACCTATGGCATGCATGCCAAAAAGGATACACAGAGTCCTCTCTGTGGGCACACCTGCATTCACCCTCCAGAGTTCATTACTAGAAAGCCAGAAGGACTCTGGGAGGAGCTGTTCCCCTCCCCCTCTCCACACACACTTGAGAATATTCCTCACTTCACCTGCCCCTCTGTCCAGCAGCCCAATGGGGGTGCTTCCTCCCTCCCTTGTCTAGGGTAAGAGGGGGATCCGTTGGGGGATGAGGAGGATGGGGTAGGGATAGGGCCTGACACTCCACCTCTAAAAAGGTTTGCCATCACTGACCTAGTACATCCTATTCCTAAGGGACATGGTGGGGAAGAGAAATTTTGTGAGAGGACTGAATAGAGGAACACTGAGGAATTTTCTGTCTTCCAATGGGCATTGATCATCAATGTCTTGTTACATTAACAGGAATAAGTCCGTCAATCACCAAACATTTATTGTCTACAATGTGCAAGGCATTATATTAAACAATTAAGATAAATGAAAGGCAAAAACAGTCTTTGCCCTTTACATTCCAGTGGAGGAGATGACATGTAAATAACTGGGCATAGGCAGTGTAGATATAAGGCAGTCTAAGAGGGAAAGGCACCAGCAGCTGGGGGGACATGCAGAAAGTAGGACTGGAGCTAAATCTTGGAAGAGACTTGGCAGTAGAAGGAACTTTTAGTAGCAGAAAGGATTATCTAGTTCAACTTCTTCATCTAAAAAATTGGAAAACTGAAGCTCAAAAAGGTTATAATGATTTGCTTGAGGTAATAGAGGAAGCAAATGGCAAGATAATGCTTGTAAAAGGTAGTACAAGGGACATCCTGGGTGACTCAGGAGATTGAGAGCCAGCCCTGGAGATGGGAAAACCTGGGTTCAAATAGGATCTCAGTTACTGCCTAGGCATGTTACCCTGGGCAAGTCACTTGACCTTAATTACCTAACCCTAACCACTCTTCTGCCTTGGAACTAATGCTTCATATCAATCCTAAAACAGAAGTTAAGGGCTTGTAAAATAAAAAATAAAGATGGGAGGAACCAGGCAATAAAAGGGAGGGACTGTTTAATATACATAAGGGCTAGGTGGCTCAGTGGATTGAGAGCCAGCCATGGAAATGGGAAAACCTGGGTTCAAATATGATCCCAGATACTTCCTGTGTGACCCTGGGCAGGTCACCTAACTTTCACTGCCTAGTCCTTGCCATTCTTCTGCCTTGCAACCAATACTTAGTATCAATTCTAAGGCAAAAAGTAAGAGTGTTAGTAAAAATAAAAAAATTAATAAAATTTACTACAAAGAACTACAGAAAAGTGAACTATTAGAGTATTTAGGAGGGGTTAAAAAGTACTTTGGAATTTGTAAGCAGAAGAGATTATTCCTTTGCTTGAGTTGCAAGCTTAGTCATGCGCCAGGTACAGGTGTGCTGTGAAGGGAGCGGGAGGACAGAGCCAGAAGCTGAGATTGCCCAGGGGAAGGACAGGACCTGCTTCTGCTGCTAGTAGGGAGGTGCTCAGGGATACCAGGGAAGATTATCACCAGGTGTGAGAGGCTCTGGTTTCTCACCAGGTAGGCCTGGGGCTAAAGAAGTCAAATTACACCTTTCTCAGGATACAGAAAGCAGGGCATTAATAAGGCCGTACCAGGGGAGGGGCCCCAATCCAGTGTGCCCACAGAGGCACATCCTTCTGAGGTCAAAGTACTTTCAACAGCCCAGAAGGATAGATTATTGTATAGTGAATCAAGTTTGAAGCCGCTCAAGATACTGAAGATAAAAATCATTAAAAAAAAAAAGGCATAACCCAAGGTTGTTATTAGTATTTAATTTACATACCTACCTTGGAGAAATATGGGAGCTCAGCATAACTCCTGACACCCAATTTTGGCTTTTTCTTCTCCTGTGCAGATCCTTGGTATACTGAGAATCAAGAGACTGGCTCGGTTTCCATTCCATATCTATTATTTATCTATTCTAAAAAGTATAAATAATATTTATATAAATAAATATAATCAATAGCATATTCTAACTAAATGTTTTTAGAAATAACATTTCTAAATATTATCATAAATAATATTTATATAATGAAATGTAATAATAAAATGAATAACATAATCAACATGAATGTTATTCTGCTAGTTAGCTATGTGACCTTGAGCAAAATACTTTCCCCTGCATGGGCTTCAGTTTTCCTACTTTGGGAATGAGGGAGTTGAATTAGATGATTTTTCAGGTCCCTTTTAGCTCTGACATTCTTTAGTTATCTATGAATCTTTAGCCAGTTCTCAGATCCTTCAAAACTGAATTCACTTATAAAGATCCTTCTCACTTGTATGGCCACCAAGTGAGAAGGTAGACTCAGATAATAGCCAAAAGAGATTTTCAAAGTCAACTAGTCCAATCTTTTTGTTTTACAGATTAAGGAAACTATGAGTCTTTGAGTTTATAAAAGTTACAAAAATGATAGTTGGGAAATAAGAAATAAGATCTGTTAGAAGGTCAAGAAAAGATACATCTGATTCCACGATCTAAGTAGTTCCAGAAAAGAATGAGGAAGAGAATCAGTGCCCATCAGCTGGAGAATGGTGGAACAAATTATGGCATATGAATGTAATAGGACATTAACAAAAGGGGGCTAGGTGACTTAGTGGATAGAGTGGACCTAGAGATAGCAGGTCTTGGGTTCAGAACTGATTTTGAATATTTATTAGCTGAGTGACCCTGGACATGCCACTTGATCCCAATTGTCTAATCCATTCCACTTTTCTGCTTTGGAACTTATACTTCGTATTGATTTTAAGACAGAGGGTCAGGTTTTTTATGATAAATTTTTCTTTTTTTCCAGACTACATGTCAACACAATTTTTTGTTTTCTGATTTTTTTAACTCATGTTTTCTCCCTCTCTCCCAGCCCTCTTTCCTCCCCAAGAAGACAGGTAATATGATATAGGGTGTACATATTTTACCATATAATATGTTTCCATGTTCATCATATTGTGAAAGAAGATACATATTACATACACTAGAGAAAAATTCACAGATAAAATGAATTAAAGATTGCTATGTTTCAATTTGCATTTGGACTCTCTGGTCCTATATGGTTGTCTATTTCCTTTTTTTGTTATGTATCTCTTGGAATTGTTTTAGATCCTTGACTTGTTGATAATGGCTTGGTCATTCACAAATAATATTCATACATTATTATTATTATTATTCTGTGAACAATGTTCTGCTAGTTCTGGTCATTTCACTTTACATCACTTCATATAAGTCTTTCAAGGAGTTTTTTGTGAACATCTTTGTAATTTCTTATTGAAGAATAGTAATACCTTATAAGCATATACCACAACTTGTTTAGCTATTCTCTATTTGATAGACATCCCTTCAGCTTCCAGTTCTTTGTCACCACAAAAAGAGCTGCTATACATATTTTTGTAGAGATAGGTTCTTTTGTCCTATCTTTCATCTCTTTGGGATATAGGTCTAGTAGTAGTATTACTGAGTCTAAGGATATGCAGAGTTAGATGGCTCTTGGGGCATGGTTCCAGATTGCTCTCCAGAACGGTTGTATCAATTCTCTTTCCACTAGCAGTGTCTTAAAAAAGGGAAGGGTTAAACACACACACGCACACACACACGCGCACACACACACACACACACACACACACACACACACACACCCCAAAAAGAATGACCTCAGAAAAACCAGAGATGACTCATATGAACAGATACAGTGAAGTAAGCAGAACCAGGAGAACAATTTATTCAACAACAGCAACATTGCAAAGACATTAATCAGAATTCTTAAGTTTCAAGGTCATATGTCTGCAATGTTTCTGTCATTGACACTTTATATCAGTTTATACCAGTCATCCCAGGTTTGTCTGAGATCATTCCTTCTGTTCCTTTTTTCTTTTTTAACCCTTACCTTTTTAAATACAGTTGGTGGAACTAAGAACTGAAACAACCATTCTGGAGAGCAATCTGGAACCATGACTGAAGGGTCATCAAACTATGCATAACCTTTGATAGCTATGATTCCAGAGGACCTATGTTGAAACATGCCTCTCACCTATTAAGGTACAGATAATGGATTGAAGAGAAAGACTTAGATATTTTTAGACATGGCCAATATGTGAATTTGTTTTGCTTGATGAGGTATATTTGTTACAATTTTTTTTTTCTTTTCCTGTGGAAGGGGTGGGGAGAAAATAGGAGGAGGTGAGAAAGAAGATAATTACAAAAATTAAATTTAGTTAAACATTTTTAAGGATCCCAGCATCATAGGAGATTACTGGTTTTCCTCTTTCTTTCTCTTTTGCCATTCTTCCTGAAGCTATTTCTCTTTTCTTCTGAATCAAATAATGGGCCAATATCTGTTCCTGTTATTTCCTCAGCTGGTGTTCTATTTCCTTCCCCATTGCTGGGTTCTCTGGTTCATACTCACAGGAACCCACACTTCTCCCAAAGGCATTAAAACTAGTTTTTAACCTTTTCATTTTAACTTTGGGACAGATGAACTTGACATTTTGTAACTTGAAGTAGGTAATAATCAACAAATATTTAATAAGTGCCTAATGTGTGCCAGGCACTGTGCTTAGTGGTGGGTATAAGAAAAAAAGGCAAAAGACAGTCTCTGATCTTAATGAACTCAGAATCTAATGGGAAGACAAACAAGATATTCACATAAATTGGAGATAATTTTAGAGGGAAGGCGCTAACACTGAGGATTGGCAAAGTCTTTTTGTGGAAGGTAGGATTTTATCTGGGTCTGGAAGGAAGCCAGGGAAGTCAAGAAGCAGAGAATTCCATGCATGGGGACAGACAGTGTATTGAAAAGTTTGTGGAGGAAGAAAACAAGCACTTTTTAAAGTTACTACTATGTTCCAGGCCCAGCTAGGTAGTTTCCTAGTTGGGAAAGTAGTTGTAGTCGGGAAAGATTGATGGCAAAAGGAAAAAGGACACTACAGCTTCTAGATTCCAGTTTCTTTTACTGATTTAAAAACAAATCTTTATAACAAAAACCTCTGACAAAGGTCTAATTACTCAAATTTATAAGGAACTAAATAAATTGTACAAAAAAGCAAGCCATTCCCCAATTAATAAATGGGCAGGGGTTATGAATAGGCAATTTTCAGAAAAAGAAATCAAAACTATCAATAAGCACATGAAAAGTGCTCTAAATTTCTTATAATTAGAGAAATGAAAATCAAAACAACTCTGAGGTACCACCTCACACCTAGCAGATTGGCTAACATGACAGTTATGGAAAGTAATGAATGCTGGAGGGAATGTGGCAAAGTAGGGACTTTAATTCGTTGCTGGTGGAGTTGTGAACTGATCCAGCCATTCTGGAGGGCAATTTGGAACTATGCCCAAAGGATGCTAAAAGACTATCTGCCCTTTGATCCAGCCATAGCACTTCTGGGTTTATACCCCAAAGATATAATAAGGAAAAATACATGTACAAAAATATTCATAGCCATGCTCTTTGTGGTGGCAAAAAATTGGAAAATAAGGGGATGCCCTTCGATTGAGGAATGGCTAAACAAATTGTGGTATCTGTTGGTGATGGAAAAAAAAAATACTCAAAAAAATGCTCAAAGGAATAATGAACTGGAGGAATTCCATGAGAACTGGAATGACCTCCAGGAATTGATGCAGAGTGAAAGGAGCAGAGCCAGGAGAACATTGTACACAGAGACTAACACACTGTGGTACAATCGAAAGTAATGGACTTCTCTACTAACAGCAATGCAATGATCAAGGATAATTCTGAGGTACTTATGAGAAGGTGTGAAGATTAAATTTAACTCTCCCCTGATTTTGAAAATGAAATTAATTAACTCTCTCCTTATTGTGAAGATTAAATTGTAACCCCTGCCAATTTTTAGATTTAATCACTAAAGGTGTAAATATCCCTTTCACACTTGAGTGGGGGAGGTCTGTGACCCACGTGTACAATAGTTGGTGACAAATCAGAATTAAACTGAATGCCCCCAGGCAATAATAAAGCAAAGCTTCAACTGTGATTTTTAGACAGAAAATTAGGGGAATGCACAGGAAGTGACACAAAAGAAAGTGTCTTTAAAAGGGAGTTACAACTTCCTGAGTGTTCTCCTTGAAGTTCTACTTGGAGTTGAACTTCCTGTGAGAGGGAGTTCTTCTCTCCCTTTGGACTGACATGTGGTGAGTGAAAAAGCTGACTCCTTCCTGGATTTTTCTGAAGAGACTAGCCTCAGTAGAGACCTACCTCTTGAGAGAGACATTCCCAGGTCCTTGGCTACAAGGGCTGAGGCCTCTCTGGTTAAGGACTAACTCTCCCCACCCAGGTTGAGCCAGGGATGGGGTATAAATTACTTTGTACTTAGACTAGATATCTTACCCTATTCTCTCTCTGATTTTTTTACTTCACTCTTTCTATATTTTGTAAAAAATTCATAAATAAATCTCTTTGGAATAAATTAAATTCCTGGTGACCCTATTTTAAATATAATCCAGTCCAACCTTTTTAATAAATAATCCCCTTTTCCCCCTTACAAAGGGGTGCTATCGACATACAGAGAAAAAACTGTAGGAGTAGAAACACAGAAGCAAAACAACTGCTTGATCACATGATTGGATGGAGATAGGATTGGGGATGCAGACTCTAAATGATCACCATGGTGCAAATTTTAATAATATGGAAATAGGTCTTGATCAATGACATGTAAAACCCAGTGAAATTGCTCATTGGCTATGGGAGGAGGGTGGGAAAGAACATGAATCATGTAGCCATGGAAAAATATTAGAAATTAATTAAATAACATTTTTAAAAAAGTAAACAAAAAAAAAGCAGTGCATGAGAGGGATAGTGTCATGAAAACAACAAATGTGACCTTGGATAGACTTTGAGAGATAATGGGGGATAGAAGGGTCTGTTGCTCTATGGTCCAGGGGGTCATAAAGAGTTTGACAACAACAAAAACTATGTGCTAGGCCTGTGCTAAGTGATTTATAATTATAATTCCCCTTTGATCCTCACAACAACTCTGGGAGGTAGATATTATCAATATCCCTATTTTGCAGTTGAGGAAACTGAGGCAGAAAAAAGTTATATGATTTGCACTGGGTCATACAGCTAGTAAGTATCTGAGGTCACATTTGAACTCAAATCTTCCTGATAGTAGACCCAAGGTTATAGATCTTGTAAGCAGTGTGAGTTTAGATTTGAATCCAAGTCTTCCTGACTCTAGGCCCAGCAGTTTATCAACTGAATCATTTATCTGCCTCCTGGAGAAGGAGTAAGGTTTAAGAAGTTTGAAAAGGGGGATGGTTAGGTGGTTCAGTGGATTGAGAGCCAGGCATAGTGCTGGAAGATGACCTCAGACACTTCCTAGCTGTGTGACCCTGGGCAAGTCACTTAAGCCATTTAACCTCCATTATGTAGCCCTTACCACTCTTCTACTAATACACAGTATTGCTGGAAGGTAAGGTTTATTTTGTTTTGTTTTTTTAAGCCTAAAAATGTAGAAGGGAGCCATGTTATACTAGGCTTTGAGTACCAAATGGAAGATTTTATATTTGATCCTGGAGGATCCTGGAGGTAATAGGAAACCACTCCAGTTTATCGAGTAGGGGAGGTGAGATAGTACTGTTAAGGTAAATCACTTTGACATTTGAATGGAGTTGGGACCAGAATGGGGAGAGACTTAAGTCTAGGAGGCCAACTAGCAAACTATTGAAGTAGTCCAAGTGTGAGACGAGGAGGGCCTGCCCCAGGGTGGTGACAGGAGCGGAGCAGAGGAAAGGCTATATGTAAGAGATATTACTAAAGTAGAATCAATAGCTTCTGCCTACTTCTTACTGAAAAAACCAACAACATGCCTTTATGAAAATAGAATTTCTTGTTTTCACAGTACCTTGCTTAAAAAATCAAGGAAAACATCTCATCTGGCTGGGTTTGGCTGGGACATACACCTAAGCTTGGCTACTATCCAGCTGTCTTTGAGAAAGCTTGGAAGGATCAAGGAATAGATACCCTGAAGACAAGTTTGCTGGTAGAAGTATTAGGCTACCTGGATCAGTTCTCTCTTGTTAAGCACCTTCCATCCATGAGATACACAAGATGAGCCATGACATGTGCTAGTTACATATATCATAGAGGATGTTCTCTTGACTGGAAGGCAAACATCCTGCAGGAGTTCTTTCTCCCTTTTTCTTCCATATTTTATCTTTATTTTATTTTAATAACAAATTTCCATATAAGTTTTCCAGAGTTATATGATTCATGTGGTCTCCCTCCCCCCCAGAGATGACAAGCAATTCAATCTGGGTCGTACATGTACCATCATGCAAAACATATTTCTATATTATTCATTTTTGTACATGAATAATCTTGTAAAACTAAAACCCCAAGACACATGCCCAAATAAAAAATTGCATGTTTTCATCTGCATTTCTGCATGTGGATAGCATTCTTTTCATAAGCTCCTCAGAATTTTCCTGGATCATTTGTATTGCTGTTAGTAGCAAAGTCTTTCATATTTGATCCATCCACAAGATTTCATTTACTGTGTATAATGTCCTCCTGGTTCTGCTTATTTCACTCTGTATCACATTTACATCATCTTTCCTGTTCTTTCTTAAATCATCCTCTTTATCATTCCTTAGCTATAGCACAATGGTATTTCATCACTATTATATACCACATTTTGTTCAACCATTCCGAAATTGAGGAACCTCCCTTTAGTTTCCAGTTCTTTGCCACCACAAAAAAAAAAAAGTGCTGCTATGTTTTTGTAAAAACAAGTCCTTTCCCATATTTTTCTTTCTTTGTGATAAAGGCCTGCTTCTGGTATTGTAGGATAAAAAGATATGTATTTTTTATAGCTTTTTGGCCATAATTCCAAATTGACCTCCAGAATGGTTGAATCAATTCACAACTCCACCAGCAATGTATTAGTGTTCCAGTTTTGCCATATTCCCTCCAACATTTATTATTTTCTTTTAATGTCACACTGGCCAATTTAATAGGGTGAGGTGGTACCTCAGAGTTGTTTTAATTTGCATTTCTCTAATCTTCCTGGAGGAGTGCCCCTAAGATTTGGCTAATCTCCTTTGAAAGCAAAGTAATAGCACTCAAATGAGGGAGATCCATCTGGGCTAGTTCTGTTATCAAAGTACAAAGGTTCAAATCCAATTTCTGAAGCTAACTGCCTGTCTGAGTTAGAGCAAACTACTTCCCATCCCTAGACCTTGTTTTCATCATCTGTAAAATAAGATGAATTTAAATGACCCCTGAACTCCCTTCCAGAGCTATGTCTAAACTTTGCCAATTGATCCTATAGAATTTAAGGTCCCTGAGGATGGGTATTGTTTCATTTTTTGTCTTTTTATTCCTAGCATATAGCATAGTTTCTGGAACATAGTAGGTATTTTATAAATTTGTCCTAATTGATTGTTCAGTCCAACGCTCCTCATTTTATAGATTAGGAGACTGAGGCTGTGACAGAGGCTGGCACTAGAGAAAAGTGCCAGGTTGAAGAGTATGTGAAATTGATCACCTCGATGGGGGAGGGGCCCCAGGAGTAGAATCCAGAGGAGGAGAAGACTCTGGCTGAGAGAGCAGAAAAACCTGAGCAGACTTTACCTCAGCTCTTGTTGCCCAGGGGTGAGTCAACCTGACTTTCTCTCAGGGTGCTCAGGCTGCCAAGGCCCGAGTTCCCCCCAAACTCGAGGAGGGAGGGGAAAGGGTTTAGATAGAGACAGGGACCCCCTTTTCCCACATTCATTTTCCCATTTTCCCCTGTCCATTATTTCCTTTTGTATTACCTGATTGAGTTAACATTAACTTTAAGGTTTCTCTTCAGAAAGTCTCTTCAATTGGGAAGTGTTAGGGGAAAGGATTTCCAGTCACCAGCAGGAAAAGTGGGTAACCTTCAGGAGAAAGTATTTTTCCCAAATTCTCTCTTCAGCTTCTCAAGACCAAGAGACCTACTGCTCTCTCAGCCAGAGTCTTCTCCTCCTCTGGATTCCACTCCTGGGGGCCCTCCCCCATTGAGGTGATCAATTCCACAAACTCTTCAACCTGGCACTTTTCTCTAGTGCCAGCCTCTGTCACAAGGCCCAGAGAGGTTAGAAGCTATGCTTGTCTGGGTTCTTGGATTCTGGATCTGGGTTCTTGATTTATCCCCTCTGGTGACTAGTCAACAATAGCCAAATAAGTCCATGATATATCATTTTTTTTTTAACCCTGACTTTATGCCTTAGTAACAACTCTAAGACACAAGGGCAAGGGCTAGACAAATGGGGTTAAATGTCTTGCCCAGTGTCATATAGCTAGAAAGTATCTAAGGCCACATTTGAACCCAGGGCCTCTCAACTCCAGACCTGTCACTCTATTCATAGAGCTACCTAGCAGTCCCTATGATATATCCCTATCAGGAAAACTGACCTTACCTGAAGTATTATTCAAGCAATGCCTTTGGCTTGAATCTTCTGTCACAACTAAGGCTAACTCAGCACATTCATACTTATGGTCTGTTCCCAGTCTTAACCTCAGTCTAGTCCACCTGTATAACTGGGAAGAAGATCTTGACTCGTCTCTCCGCTGGAACAGGAATAAAAGACTTATACCCATATGTGGTCAATCAGACCACATATGAAACACATGGTAGTGAACAAATTCCTGTATTTGGAATCAGAGCACCAGGTTTGAATTTTGGCTCAGCTGTGTAGTCTTGGAAAGATGCTCTCCCTTTGTGGGTCTCAATTTCTTCACCTATATGATATGCTGCTTGAATTAGATCTCCATGTTTCCTTTTCTCTCTAAATCCTATGACCCCATTTGTTTATTTTGTTCCCTCATTTTCCCTCTCCCTATCCCTTATAAATAAGTATAAGGGTTGGCAGGAAGAAATGAATGGACTCCAGATTAGGGAGAAAATTAGCAGAATGACTTTGCCTCTAGCTCCCATTCATATGCATTTGTGCATCCATTGCTGTCTATGGACTTAAGGGTACAAAAGTACCTTGTTGGCCTAGTAACCTCTCTAAATTATTGGACCATCCAACCTCCCCTGGGATTCAGTTTCCTTATCTATAAAAGAAGGAGATTGGTTAAATGAATTAGGACTAATTTATTAAGCACCTACTATGTGCTTTGATTAGAGTGCTCTAATATACATTGGGAAATTCAGGAATTTTAGTCATCTCACTAATCCCAACAAAAGTGAATTTCCTTATAGCCCTGAACCATGTTCTTGGTGATGGAAACTGTTGACTGCAGCTATATCCTACCATTAAGTGGCAGAAAGTTTCAAGTTCATGACCAGCTATAGTGTCTAGGGTCCTAGAATGGGACTTGCTTAGGTATTAGAGTAGTCTAGGTTGGATGGTATCCTGGAAAGAGCAATCAGGAAGACAGGGGCTCACCTTAGATAACTTATTTTACTGAATGTGTCATTCAAACCTCTTTTTGCTTAGTTTGTTGTTGCCATTCTGTCACTTTTAATGATGTCTGGTTCTTTGTGACTTAATTTGGGATTGTCTTGGCAAAAATATACTAGAGTTGTTTGCCATTTCCTTTTCCATATTATTTTATAGATGAAGAAACTGAGGTAAACAGTATTTAGTGATTTCTAAGTCACATAGCCAATAAGTAAGTGGCTGAGACCAGATTTGAATTTAGAAGATGAGTTTTTCTGACATCAGGCTTGGTACTCTTATCTACTGTACCATCTATCTGCCCTTGCCTTGGTCTACTCATCTATAAATGAGAGGATTGGATTTGATAGTCTTGATGGTTCCTTCTGGCTCTCAATCTCAATCTCAGAGGACTCTATGATTCAGAACACAAGGACAGAAGCCATGATGCCCCTAGAAGTCAAAGATTTCATCTAAAGTATATCCTGAATACACTGTGGCACAATCGAATATAATAGACTTCTCTACTAGCAGTGCAATGATCCAGGACAATTCTGAGGGACTTGAGGAAGAACTGTGGGAGTAGGAACACAAAAGAAAAACAACTGCTTGATCACATGGGTTGATGGGAATATGACTGAGGATTTAGACTCTGAACGATCACCCTAGTGCAAATATTAATCATATGGAAATAGGTCTTGATCAATGACCCAAGTAGAACTCAGTGGAATTGCTCCTTGGCTATGGGAGGGAGGTGGGAGGAGGGAAGGGAAAGAACATGATTCATGTAACTATGGAAAAATATTCTACATTAGTTAATTAAATAAATAAATTTTTAAAAAAAGGAAATACTGAGAGAGGTTAAAGCTGAAAGAGCAGCCTATAGGAGCAGTTGAATATATCAAAGTTGGACCAAACGCTTGGGGTGGAGCAGCCAGAGACATAGATGATAGGAAACACCAAAATCAGATGTTGGAAAATCAAGTCAACATAGGGTGAAAATCATTTATTGTTAAGATAGCAGTAGCTGACATTTGCATAGTATTGTAATATTTGCAAGGCATTTTCTATGTATGTACTCTCTCTTAAACTTCATAACAAAGTGATAAGGGGAAAAGATAAGGATATTATCCCCTTCATTTTGCTCATGAGATAACTCAGGCTCAAAGTAAATGATTTAGAATCATGGAGCCTAACTGAAAAGGAAATTGCCATTACTGCTTTTATATTATTAATCATAAACCAAGTGAACAAATATAGTCTTTCAGGTAGGTAATTACAAATATGATTTTTAGAAAAAGTTAGACCCAGTTAGTAAATTAACTGTGTATAAGATATCAATTTAAATAATAGAATATTGACCATAGTATTTAGAAAGGATATAGTTTGGTATATTAGAACATTATAGTAAATAACCAGGTTAAGAGCTTCTACTGGAGGAATGACAACTTCAGGTCTGTCTAGTTATCTAGGGAAGCTGAAATTCAAGCAGCAGGAAATAAGCTGTGCTCACTTGGAATGGTGAGTGCACAGCTAACCTGATGAGATCATAGGAAAACAACTGTGGCATATTGAGGTATTGTTGGATCCTATGAAGATTTCTACTCATTACAGGCTCCCCACGATATTATGCCCAAGCTAGGTTACTTTGTTCTTATTTTAGAATTTATTACTTCTTATCAAATGTTACAAAGCTTTATTGCCAAACATTATAGAAGGTTTCTTAATACATGATAAACTTTTTGGCTTGTTAATGATTTATGGTAACTGTCAAAAAGCTATAAAAACACATTGTTGAACATCTAAAAGGAGTCTTTGCCATAGGCTGGGTTTGACTCCAGTTTAATTTCCTACATTAAGGTCTGGAACTTCAGCTGAGAATGACGGCCAGAGATTTTTTTTTATTTCTTATGTAACTATGCAAAGTGGGGGGATTTTAATACTGCTAGTCCAAGCCCAACACTCCTATATTTTAGGTTGATTTTACTTCCTAACACAAATTACTTCCCTAAGGGCTCAGTTTCAGTATTTCAGTATTCCCAAAAGAAGGATAATAATTTTGCACTGCCTGCCAGAGAGAGTTATAGGAGAAAATATTTACCACAGACTCCAAAGAACTATATAAATATGAGTTTTTAATTAATGTCATTAGTTAATTAATAATAAATACCATTAATTATTTTGTTCAGACCTATGATTTAATTGGTGCAGTATTAAAGGCAGGGTTTGAACTTGGGTCTTTGTGACTCCTTGTCCATGTGATTCAGCCTCTTGCCTCTCAATTTTTGATAACAATTCTGTTAGTTTGTCAGAATGTCTTCTTTCATGACAATAATGTTTTTTTAAGACTCTTAAGGCCATACTATTCACCAAGATTCAATTCCAGAAATTATTCTGGTCTCTGTTATAAAAAAGGTAATGAAGGAGTCTTCCTATTGCTATCAGTGCAGATTGGTACTACCAGATGGAAGGTGCCATATACCCCTTGATGTTAAATTCCTGAACATCTCTCCATTTGCAATAGTCCAGACTTTGGTTTGTTTTCTTTATCTATAAAATATTGAAAGTAGGCTAGGAAAAGTAAATAAAATATTTATTAAGCTCTTACACAAGATACCTGTCATTGTGTTGAGTGCTGAGAATACAGGTACAAACAAACATGACAGTTCTCCTCAAGCAACTTATGGTTGTTTGATTATTGTCTTTTACTGCTGCAGAAGACCAAAATGGCATCACCGGTGATGTCTTTTGACTTGAGCATAAATTGGATTTAAATAAGGCAGTGTTGCACAATGGGTTCACAAAGAATTGGATGTGACAGTCACAACTGAACAACCATAAGCAATTTATATTCTAATAGGAAAAAAAAACCTGCACATAATAGGGACCTAGAAAGAAGGCAGACGGTTTGCTCTGTGGTGGTTTGAAGGAGATTGGAAAGTGAAGTGGATGTTTGGAAGGGAGCTCTTTGCCTTCTACTTTCCCTATGCCCTAACTTCTAATCCATCTTCTTAATGAACAGCCAAGTATGATTAAAACTCTGAGCTCCAATCCTCACTCTTTCTGTAGATTTGGTCAGCAAGAAAGAAGCATTCTTAGTTGGAGCTTTCTTCGACTCCTGATTGGCAGATGGTGAACTAGGAATGTCCTGTAGGACCAATCCTGCAAGGTCTTCACACCTTCCTACTGGTGAGATCATACACTGAAGCTAGAGGCCATGGGAAACCAATTTAGTAGAGAAAGAATAGGGTTCAGTTCCTACAATCATTTCCATTAAAGTAGAAAGGGGGAGTGACTGTCATGCCCCAGCCTGCTGGCAAGTAGCAACCATGGGGCATGTCTTCTTCCTCATGATTGTTCAAGCTCCTGACTAATTTCTGGTTAATCCTGAATGCTGGCTCCCAAAGTATTTCTTGCCTTGTTATCCTACTTGGTCTTTGATTGCACTATTTAACTTGTTTAATCTCATTTCCGGGGGTTTATTCCCATCTTTTCTCTCCATGCTAGCTAACTGGCACATTCTCCCATCATTGGATTCTTTGATTGTCAAGGTAGATCATAAACTAGAATTTAGCCTACTCTAATTCTAAATTGCCATCACAAAGTAGCAGAATGTGACACAGATTATGATGTGATTTAGAAAAAGAGGCTAATTATTATGGGTTCACAATCACAAACCATCTGCTTATTCATTCATTCTAAATTGAGCTAATGATTGATTCCAAAAATTACCAATCTATAATTTCTAGTGTCTATTTCTCCCAATTTTCTTTGAAAATGGGGGCATTTTCTATTCCCAGTCTTCTAGTATGCTCCCCATTCTTCTTGATTTCAAAAAAATCACTGCCTAATAGCTCCAAATTATGAATATGTGGTATTCTCCTGGTCATGGAAACTTAAAGTTCAAAAGACACAAAAGAATACCTAAGTTGTTTTAAATGAACCTTGGCTTCTCTGATTCTATTTTTTCTCATCCTGGTTTGTCAAAAGAGATTCAGAAAAGATAAAAGTTACACAGGATCTGAATAGTTTTTTCCCCATAATCAACTCTTAGTGTTCCTCCTCTTCCTCATTATTATTATTTTTTTTTCTTTTTGGTGGTAGAAGGGTGAGGAGAAGGGATCAAGTTTGTGATTTCATTACCATAAGGAATTTCAAATGGGGAAATTTCTACTACCAGTGCAGATCAGAAATTCACCTGCATTTTAGAGCCTTAAGAAAGTAGAAGCCTAAAATATGGGGAAGTGACAGGATTTGCCTAGGGTCACACAGTCTAAGATGGCACTTAAATGTTGAGGCTGAAGGGTGTAAGGTGGTACATATCTGGAATCTCTGATGCTGGGGGAGGTTTTAAGTTTTAAGTTTAGGAGTTTTAAACTATAGAAGGGCTAAAGTTAACTGACTAATATGATGAGTGTCCAAGAGTAGAAGGTCACCAGGTCACAGAAAGAAAGGAAACCTGACTTGGGTCAGAAAAACATCAGATTGAAGCTCTTGTACTTATCAATATGAGGTCATGTAGGGGGTACAGTGGATACTGCTGGGCCTGAAGTCAGGAAGACTTGAGTTAAAAACCAGCCTCTAACATTTACTAGTTATGTGATCCTGGGCAAGTCACTTCACCTTGTTTGCCTCCATTTCCCATATATCAAATGAGGTGGAGAAGGAAATGGCAAACCACTCCAGCATCTGTTAAGAAAACCCCAAATGGGGTTGCAAAGAGTCAGACAAGACAGAAAAATGACTAAACAACAAATACTGGATAACAAATTACATTATTTCATGTAAGCTGTATAAACACCTTATGAAAGTAGATATTGGTATCTTTGTCCCTATTTTACAAATGAGAAACCACTTTATTTTGATTTAAAAGACATAATGTTAATAACTTGCTTGGACACTCTATTTAATAATAATTATTTATTTAATAATTAATTTTAAAAACTACTTAATAAATAGCTAAGCCCTCAGTCAGAGCTGAGATATCAACTCTAAATCCAGTCCCCTTTCTCCTGCACTTCCATACTTTTCATCCTTCTTTCCTTCCTTCCTTCCTTCCTTCCTTCCTTCCTTCCTTCCTTCCTTCCTTCCTTCCTTCCTTCCTTCCTTTTCTTTCTTTCCTTCTTTCTTTCTTTCTTTCTTTCTTTCTTTCTTTCTTTCTTTCTTTCTTTCTTTCTTTCTTTCTTTCTTTCTTTCTTTCTTTCTTTCTTTCTTTCTTTCTTTCTTTCTTTCTTTCTTTCTTTCTTTCTTTCTTTCTTTCTTTCTTTCTTTCTTTCTTTCTTTCTTTCTTTCTTTCTTTCTTTCTTTCTTTCTTTCTTTCTTTCTTTCTTTCTCCCTTCCTTTCTCTTTTTTCCTTTCTCTCTCTTTCTCTTTAAAAAAATTATTTAGAATAGTTTCCATGGTTACATAATTCATAATCCCCTTTCCCTGCTTTCTCCTCCCCCCACCCAAAGTCGACAAGCAGTTCCACTGTGTTATATATTTATCATTGTTCAAAATGTAATCTATGTTATTCATATTTGCAGTAAATTTATCTGTTAACATCAAAGCCCTAATCACATCCCTATCACACTATGTTATTGAGTATGTATTTTTCTAATGCATTTCTAGATCCATAGTTCTTTCTCTGGATGTAAATAGCATTCTTTCTTACAAGTTCCTCTGGATTGTTCTGGATCATTGCATTCCATTACATTCGAATGTGCCACAGCGTATCAATCTCTGTGTACAATATTCTCCTGGTTTTGCTCCTTTTGTTCTGCATCAATTCCTGAAGGTCATTCCAGTCCACATGGAATTCCTCCATTTCTTTATTACTTTCAGCACAATAATATTCCATTGTAACAGTTAAAGGGAATTGTAGGGAATTGAAGAGGTACAAGGGAGGAGGAAGGTTTTGTAACAGGGAATAGAGGGGTTGAAGGGATAGAGAGAATATGGCTGCTGGTGAGGTAAAAGGAGATATCCATTGCTGAGAGACTATCTTTGAAAATCAAGGAGAAATGGGCCACCTATGGTAGCCTGAGGGGATGTCTTCTCTATTGATTGATGTTGAAGATACCCCAGGGCAGGTAAACACAGACCCCCCCCACCCCCAGTGACAAGCCTCCTTCCCCCCAGACCAAAGTTGCCTGGCAGGGGTCCAATAAGGACTGTTTATGGTTGAATGGCTGTCCTTAGGTTCAGCTCCCTTTATGTTCCCCTGAAATGACAGTCCTCTTATCTGACTGAGGTTTATTTAAATAAAGATGAATTTTAATAACAAGTTTGGATTTGGGATGTATCAGGGAAGAGGGAATCAGGATTTCCCTAGATTAGGTTTGAGTCTCTCTCAGCTTTTGAGCTGAAGCCAGGCCTCACAGGCTGGTGGAAGGTTTCTTTTATTCATGTCTGTGCTAATCTGTGCTAACTTTCTTAAGTTCAAAGTCTTTAGCAGTAGACAGCAAGAGAAAGAAAAGATTCTGATCTTTAGAGCTGGTTGGGCCTGTCTCTTCAGACTAGCACCCTAAAGATTGGCCTTAAAGTTCAAACAGCTCCCCTTAAATTCTTTTGTTGGATGACACGATCACAGGAATCCAGGTAGAGCACATAGTTAGGAAAATCCAGGAATTGAGGTACTTCTATCCAGAGACAGGGAGAGAGAGCTCCTTCCAGTCTGAAGGCCAGGAAAGAGAACCATGAGACCAACTTTCACTCTCCTAGTTCCCCTCCCCCCATCAACTTTCATTGCTGTCCATCAAATTCACTCTAATCTTCCAACTGCTCTTTGTTCCAACTCAGGGGCAGAAAGTCCAGAGCCTGCTTCAGTTTTCCTTTCCACACCATCAAGACAGATACCACAATTTCTTCATCCATTCCCCAATTGATGGACACCCCCTCATTTTCCAATTTTTTGCCACCACAAAGAGTGCACCTATAAATATTTTTGTACAAGTCTTTTCCTTATTATCTCTTGGGGGTACAAACCCAGCAGTGCTAGGGCTGAATCAAAGAAGACAGTCTTTTAAAGCTCTTTGTGCATAGTTCCAAATTGTCCTCCAGAACGGTTGGACCAATTCACCACTCCACCAGTAGTATATTAGAGTCCCAATTTTGCCACATCAACTCCAACATTTATCACTTTCCTTTGCTGTCATATTCACCAATCTGCTAGATGTGAGGTGATACCTCAGAGTTGTTTTAATTTACATTTCTCTAAGGATTTAGAAAACTTTTTCATGTACTTATTGATATTTTTGCTCTCATCATTTGAAAACTACCTATTCATGTCCCTTGACCATTTGTCGATTGGGGGATGGTTTGATTTTTTGTAAATTTGACTTAGTTCCTTATATTTGGGAAATTAAACCTTTGTCAGAGAGTTTTGTTATGAAAATGTTCTCCCAGTTTGTTGCTTTCCTTCTAATTTTGGTTGCATTAGTTTTGTTTGTACAAACCCTTTTTAATTTGATATAATCAATGTCATTCATTTTACATTTTGCAATGTTCTCTATCTCTTGCTTGGTCTTAAATTCCTTCCTTTCCCACAGATATGATAGGCATATTAATCTATGTTCACCTAATTTATTTATGATTTCACTCTTTATATTTAAGTCATTTACCCATTTTGAATTTATCTTGGTATAGGGTGTAAGATATTGATCTAAACCTAATTTTCCCCATATTGTTTTCCAATTTCCCCTGCCATTTTTGTCAAATAGTGAGTTCTTGGGATCTTTGGGTTTATCAAACACTAGCTGACTGAGGTCATTTACCCCTAACCTCCTTTCTGTCTCTTAGCCAGGACCATATTGTTATGATGACCACTGCTTTATAGTACAGTTTAAGATCCAGTTCTGCTAGGCCCCCATCCTTCACATTTTTTTCATTATTTCCCTTGATATTCTTGATCTTTTGTTCTTCCAGATTAACTTTGTTATAAATTTTTCTAATTAAGTAAAAATGTTTTTGGTAGTTTGATGGGTATGGCATTGAATAAGCAAATTAATTTGGGTGGGATTGTCATTTTTATTATATTTGCTCATCCTATCCAGGAGTAGTTAATGTTTTTCCAATTGTTTAGATCTAGTTTTAATTGTGTGAAAAGTGTTTTGTAGTTGTGTCCATATAATTCCTGTGTTTGTCATGGCAGATAAATTCCTAAATATTTTATATTGACTAGAGAGATTTTAAATGGAGTTTCTCTTTCTAACTCTTGCTGCTGAGTTTTATTGGAAATATACAGAAATGCTAATTATTTATGTGGGTTTATTTTCTACTCAGCAAATTTACTAAAGTTGTTAATTATTTCTACTTGCCTTTTAGTTGATTTTCTGGAGTTCTTTAGGTATACCATCATATCACCTGCAAAGAGAGATAGTTTAGTCTCTTCATTGCCTACTTTAATCCTTCAATTTCTTTTTCTCCTCCAATTGTTACTGCTAGCATTTCTAGTACAATATTGAATAAAAGAGATGATATGGGGTATCCTTGCTTCACTCCTGATCTTATTGGTAAGGTTTCAAACTTGTACCCAATGTAGATGATGCCTGCTGATGATTTGAAATATATACTGTTATTTATTTTGAGGAATGGCCCTTGTATTCCTATACTTTCTAGTGTTTTCAATAGGAATAGGTATTGTATTTTGTCAAAGTCTTTTGAGATAATCATGTAATTTTTGTTGGTTTGATTATTGATATAGTCAATTAGGTGGATGGTTTTTCTAATATTAAACTATCCTTGAATTCCTGGTATAAATTCCACCTGATTATTCTATTTAAGATTTTTGCATCTATATTCATTAAAGAGATTAGTCTGTAGTTTTTTTTCTCAGTTTTTGGTCTGCCTTGCTTTGGAATCAGTACCATATTTGTGTCATAAAAGGAATGTGATAAAACTCTTTGCTTATTTTGTCAAATAGTTTGTATTGTAAAAATTAAATCTCTAATAGTAAAAATATATTTTATGGAAGTTTATTAAAGATCATTAGAAATCAAGGAATAGAGAAGATACAAAATAAAGACCATGTGCCCATCAGTCAGTTTAAACACCTGCCTTACCACCACCAAGCTCGGGACAGGAAGTAAAGAGTTGGGACCTTCCACATCCCTGCCTAATATCCCTTATCTAGAGGAAGTACATAATGATAGAAAGTCAGTGGGCTCCTGGGAAATGTAGTTTTTTTTATAGAGTAACATCTTTTCAATTATACAGTATAGTATTGGAATTAGTTGTTCTTTAAATGTGTGATAGAATTAACTCGTGAATCCATCAGGCTCTGGGGATTTTTTTCTTAGGAAGTTCCTTGATGGCTTGTTCAATTTCTTTATCTGAGAGGGGATTGTTTAAGAATTTTATTTCCTGGGGGCAGCTGGGTAGCACAGTGGATTGAGAGCCAGGCCTAGAGATGGGAGGTCCTAGGTTCAAATCTGGCCTCAGACACTTCCCAGCTGTGTGACCCTGGGCAAGTCACTTGACCCCCATTGCCTAGTCCTTACCCCACTCTTCTGCCTTGGAGCCAATACATAGTATTGACTCCAAGATGGAAGGTAAGGGTTTAAAAAAAAAAAAGAATTTTATTTCCTCTTTTGTTAATCTAGGCAATTTCTATTTTTGTAAATATTCACCCATTTCACCTAGATTGTCATATTTCTTGCCATATAATTTAGCAAAGTAGTTATTTAAAAATTTTTTTAAATTAATTAATTTAGAATATTTTTCCAGGATTACAAAAATCATGTTCTTTCCCTCCCCTCCCCCCAACACTCTCACATAGCCAATGCACAATTCCACTGGGTTTTACATATGTCATTGGTCAAGACCTATTTCCATATTATTTATATTTGCATGAGGGTGATTATTTAGGGTTTATAACCTCAATCATATCCCCATTGACCCATGTAATCAAGCAGTTGTTTTTCTTTTGTGTTTCTACTCCCATAGATCTTCCTCTGAATATGGATAGTGTTCTTTCTCATAAGTCCTTCAGAATTGTCCCAGATCATTGCATTGCTGCTAGTAGAGAAGTCCATTATGTTTCGATTATACCACAGTGTATCAGTCTTTGTGTACAATGTTCTCCTGGTTCTGCTCCTTTCACTCTGCATCAATTCATGGAGGTCATTCCAGTTCACATGGAATTGCTCCAGTTAATTATTTCTTTGAGCACAACAGTATTCCTTCACCAACAGATACCACAATTTCACAATTTGTTCAGTCATTCCCCAATTGGAGGGCATCCCCTCATTTTCCAATTCTTTGCTACCACAAAGAGCACAGCTATGAATATTCTTGTACAAGACTTTTTCCTTATTATATCTCTGGGTTACAAACCCAGCAGTGCTAAGGCTGGATCAAAGGATAGGCAATCTTTTAGCGCCCTTTGAGCATAGTTCCAAATTGCCTTGCAGAATGATTAGATCAATTCACAACTCCACCAGCAAATGCATTAATGTCCCAATTTTGCCACATGTCCTCCAACATTTATTACTTTCCTTTCCTGTCATGTTAGCCAATCTGCTAGGTATGATGAGGTAGTATCTCAGAGTTGTTTTGATTTGCATTTCTCTAATTATCAGAGATTTAGAACACTTTTTCATGTACTTATTGATAGTATATGAAAATTTCCTATTCAAGCTCCATGGTATTTAAATACTTTCTTTCTGGTTATTTGAAGTACTTTTTCCTTGGTTTGGTGGATCTTGAAGTTGGCTATTGTATTCCTGGAAGTTGTCAATTGAGGATTTCTTTCTGGAGGTGATCTGTGAATTCTTTCAATTTCAATTTTATTTCCTTGTTCAAGCATCTTTGAGCAGTTATCTTTGACAATTTCCTGTAATATGATATCCAATATTCTTCATCATGGCTTTCAGGTAATCCAATAATTCTCAAATTGTCTCTCCTAGATTTGTTTTCTAGGGCTTTTGTTTTTTCAGTAAGATATTTCATGTTTTCCTCTGTTTCTTTTTTTCATTCCTTTGATTCTGCTTTATTGTTTCTTGATTTCTCATGAAATCAGTGGTTTCTAGATATTCAATTCTGAGTTTTTAGACCTGATTTTCCTCTGTCAGTTTTTGATTCTCCTTTTTCAATTGTCCCATTTCTTCTTGCATCACTTTCATTTCCCTTCCCCACTTTTCTCTAATAATTGTGTTTTGAAGTATATTTTTTTGAGCTTTTCCAGAATCTGTGTCCAATCCATATTTTTCTTTTGGACTTTGGGTGTGTTTCTTTTGATTTTGCTATCATTTGTGTCTGCACCTTGCTCTTTGTCTTCATAAAAAGTCTTCAGAATTAGGTAGTTTTTTGATTGTTTGCTCATTTTTTCCAACTATAGGTTGGCTCTGGTTTCTGGGAAGTTGGGGTACCCTCTTAAACTTCAATCCTTCCTTGATGCTATTTTTGGCTTTTTTTCTGGGTTGTTACTAGTTTACCAGATGGTCTGAGGCCTGAGAGTTCTTAAAGTCCTCTTCCCATGCTGATTCAATTGACCCTTGAGATGCTGCTAGCTTAAAGACTTTCCTCAGGCCTGGGTGTAACCTTTTGATCTCAGTCTGAACTTGATCAGGTCAGGTACTGATCAGATTCTATCCCTATGGTTAGGCTCAGGGTTTGGTCTCAAGGTGTTCTTAATTCAATCAGGCACATTCTTGATTGCTCTGTCCTGGAGTTCCACCCTTAGTTTTGGGCAAAAATATCCCAGAACCTGTGGATTATGTCCTTATCCCAAGCCCAGACTGGGATTCCTGGTTTCACTCTGGGCCCACACGGATTGTTCCCCTTCAGCCCAGATTGCCTTGGTTTGCAATTTCTCCATAGGTTTTCAATTTCAAGGGGTGTTTGTTGGCTTGGACCTCTTTTTACCCAGCAGGATCTTAGGGTCTGACTTAGCTTCAACTTAAGTTCAGGACCTGTGAAAGCAGATGTGTGGGATGGTGGGCATGTGATTTGCTCCTGGCTTGCTCTTCACTCACTAATATTCCCCCTGCTAGTTCTGCTTCCCTTTTATTTCAATTCCCCAGATTGCCTCTGCCTACCTTTTGGGTTTTTCATTTTTTTTTAAAGATTGTTTCCCTCGGTCTCTTTGTTGGTTCTCTCACTCCTTTATTTGTTTTATGGCAATATTTTACTCTTAGTCCCAGAGGATTTGTGTGGTGAAATCGTGAGCTGCTGCCCTAGTTACTCCTCCATCTTGGCTCCACCCCCAAATTCTTTCTTTCTTTCTTTCTTTCTTTCTTTCTTTCTTTCTTTCTTTCTTTCTTTCTTTCTTTCTTTCTTTCTTTCTTTCTTTCTTTCTTTCTTTCTTTCTTTCTTTCTTTCTTTCTTTCTTTCTTTCTTTCTTTCTTTCTTTCTTTCTTTCTTTCTTTCTTCCTTTCTTCCTTTCTTCCTTTCTTCCTTTCTTCCTTTCTTCCTTTCTTCCTTTCTTCCTTCCTTTCTTCCTTCCTTCCTTCCTTCCTTCCTTCCTTCCTTCCTTCCTTCCTTCCTTCCTTCCTTCCTTCCTTCCTTCCTTCCTTCCTTCCTTCCTTCCTTCCTTCCTTCCTTCCTTCCTTCCTTCCTTCCTTCCTTCCTTTCTTTCTTTCTTTCTTTCTTTCTTTCTTTCTTTCTTTCTTTCTTTCTTTCTTTCTTTCTTTCTCTCTTTCTTTCTCTCTTTCTTTCTCTCTTTCTTTCTCTCTTTCTCCCTCTCTTTCTCTCTCTCTTTCTCCCTCTCTTTCTCCCTCTCTTTCTCCCTCTCTTTCTCTCTCTCTTTCTCTCTCTCTTTCTTTCAAATTGATTTTAGGCAGCAGGTGGCGTAGTGGATAGAACACTGGGTTTGGAAGTGAGAAATTGAGTTCAAATCCTACCACTAGTGCTTTCTAGCTATGTGACCCTGAGTAAGTCACTCAATTTCTATTTTTCTCAGTTTTCCCCAACTTTAAATATGGATACAAGTAGTATCTTACCCTCAGGTTGGACAGCTAAGTGGCACAGTATATAGAGTACCAGGCTCTTGAGTCTGGTACCAGCTTGAAGTCTGGAAGCCTCATCTTCCTAAGTTCAAATCCACCCCAAGAGACTTAATAGTTATGTGACTCTTAGCAAGTCACTTCACCCTATTTATTTCAGTTTCCTCATGTGTAGAATGACCTGGAGAAGGAAATGACCAAATGCTTCAGTATCTTTGCCAAGAAAACTCCAAATGGGGCCTTGAAGATTTGGACAGGACTGAAATGATTAAATAATAACAACAACAAAAACACTCCTAGAGTCCTTGGGAAGATCAATTGAGGTAATAGTTGCAAAGTGCTTAGCACAGTGTCCAGAACATAGTAGGTACTTATTAAATACTTGTTTCCTTCTTTGATATGTTTTAGGGCTTCTAAATTAGATTTTGTAGATATAAGCATAATGAAAAGTATTCTAGATTTGAAGCCTGAAGACTCAGGTGTGAATCCTAGCTCAGCCACTTGCTTGAAAAGTGACCTTTGGCAATTCATTTCACTTTTTGGCTCCAGGAAGTGATTACTTTAAATTATAATTTAGCATTTGTAGAAAGACCTGATAAGAAAGACTTGTCCAGCCTGCCTCAAGAGACTGTTGAAGTTCAACTGTGAATGGATATTAAATAGCTTGTTAACTTTAAAACACTATAAATTATAGTTTTTATTATTTCCATAAGACATTTGGCAAAGTCTCTCAGGAGATCTGAAAGGGCTGCAATTGCAATGTAGCCAAGGGGCAGCTGAATGCTAACTTGTAGCTTGATCCCGGTTTGGCATTCAGTCCATCCTACCTCAGAATATGCTTAAATTCAACGTGATTAAATTCTATTCAAGAAGAGCATATTAAGGGCCCACTATGTACTAGGAGGATAGGTTTTGAAGTCAGGAAGACCTTTGTTCAAACTGTTCTTTTGGGATATCCTGAATTTCTGACCTGGGCAAGTCACTTAACCAATTTCTTAGTATCTGAGATTATACTTTAAGACTGGAATTATCACTTCTATTGTGAGGGCTTCCTGGTCCCTTTTCAGGGCTGCTCATCTGCCTTTGGTATACACCTGTCACCTAATTCTCCCCCATGGATCCAAGAGGCTATAGCATGCCAGCAGCCATGCCCTGGTAAACCATATTGGCCAATGGGCCAAACCAGATTGAGGGTAACCAACAAGCATGTCAATAATCTATCAGTGTGCAAGGAGGATGTCTGCCCCAAGCATATGAAGATTTCTTTTGTCAGAATGAGTAGATGAGAACAGTTTGTTCCAATGGCCATGAGGGTAGCTGAGGCAGGTAGAAGGTTATAGAACCCTTAGAGACTATTCAGACATTGAAGATGCCAAGGTCATCCACAACATGCCAAGGCACCATGGATCTTCCTGACTTTTGTCTTGCCACTGATTTTTGACGACTCTGGAGGAAAGGGTGAGGCTGAAGACTCTATGGAACTGTGCCTCAATAAAATCCATGGGCAAGCCAAGACATCATTGATCCTATTCAAGAGAAACAAAAGATAAACAACAACAAAAATTCTTAACACTCTAAGTTGCAGGGAAGGTACCCATCTACATACCTGAAGATTTTCCTACACCAATCATTCAGTCAGTAGATGTTTATTATTAGTTAGGCAGGGTGCTAAGCATTTAAGCTACAAAGAAAGGTAAAGGACAGGACTTGTCCTTGAGGAACTCAATCTAATGGGGGAGATAATATGCAAATCACTGTACAAACAAGCTATATGCCAGGTAGAATAGGAGATCTTCAACAATGGGAAGGCACTAGAATAGGAGTCAGAAAAGATATAGTATAGAAGATCTGATTTTTAATCAATGAGGACTTGGGAGTGAAAGTCAGTCCTGACTTTAGGCCTAGAGCTCTATACACAGCACCACATCCATGGGACTTATTCTTTAGGAAAATCTCTTTGATGGCTGAATGGCAGATGGAATGGAGTGGGGGAGACTTGAGGTAGGTGAACCTATCAATAAGTTATTACAAGAGTCCAGATATGAGGTCATGCATGGTGGCAATGTCAGAGAAGAGAAGGGGCCACTTTGAAGAGATATTTCAAAGAGGATACCAGCAAACCTTAGGTACAGATTAGATATTAAGGGTGAGAGATAGTGAGAAGTCTAGGGTGACACTTCTTTCTTTGGCTAGGTGTGGAAAGTATTTATAACTCTTTTCAACCTGGCTCCTTCCTACCTTTCTAGTCTTCTTACATTTTATTTCCCTCCTCATATTCTACCATAAATCACATTAACTTGATTCTTCTTCCTCCGATCATACTCCAATTTCTGTTTTTGTTTCTTGTGTTGTTGGTTCCTCAGGACTGGAATTCTCTGCCTCCTTATTTTCCTATCATTTTTTCTAGCTTCCTATAAGATTCAGTTCAAACCCCACCTTCTTTATGAGGTCTTTCCTAGTCCTTCAGCTTCTATTTAATCCTTTTTGGAGGTTACCCTCTCATTATCCTCTTTATATATCTTGTATGTACCTAATTGTTTACATGTTGTATCTCCAGTTAGGATGTAAACTCCATGAAAGCAGGGATTGATTTTACCTTTTTTCTATCCCCAGAGTTTAAGGCAGTATCTACCACATAAGAAAATCTTAATGTTGTTGATTGACTAATTGACTGGTCCTTAGCACAGCACATGCATATAGTAGGTACTTAAATATTTATTGAATGAATGAATGTTTTTTTATGGCTACTTTTTCTTTGCTTTTAGCTTTGGGATCTCCACAGAGTGTAAAGACAATCCAAATTCCCATCACAGTGTTACTCCTAGATCAGTGATGGTGAACCTTTTGAAGACCACCTGTTATACTCCTCCTCCCACTCAGAGACAGAGTGAGGTCCCTCCCCTAGGCACTGCCTCACTCGAGACAGGGGAGGAAGGGCAAAGGGGTGGGTGAAGTAAAAAATGCCCTCAGGCTGTGGGGGAGGGGAAAGGGCACAGCTTCCACCAGAGTCCCTCTGCCTTTCTAGTAACGAATTCTGGTGGGTGGCATTGTGCATGTCTACAGAGAGGGTCTGTGTGCCATCTGTGACATGTTTGACATAGGTTTGCCACCACAGTCCAAAATGAAACTCTGGAGCTCATGGTTGGCTAGTTGACTTTTTATTTTTCCCTCCCAACAAAAAACTGTTATAGTCAAATGATTTACTGAACCCTCTTGTGTCTGACCACTAGGAGCAGGACTTTTTCCTCTAGTTTTCTGTCCCCCTCTTCTTTCTTTCTCCCTCCTTTAGTCCCTTTCCAGGTGCTTATGCTCAGGGGCTCCTGAATACCCAGGATTACAAAAGAGGGAAGAAAAGTCAGACTTATGGTCAAAGGGGCCCTAGTTTCAAGTGGAATCCTCTCTCTGCTCTTGGGGATTTTATAAGAGTTATAAAACCATAAATAGCTTGTGAATAACTCCCAGGTGGTCTCTTAAACCACTAAAACAGAATGGAAAGGTTCTAGTTTATATAATCTGTAAAATATCAAACTTCCTCAGAGACCCCCTTCCCCTCACTTCCATTTATACTCAGAAAAGGCTCTGTGTAGCTTTAACTTACTTCCTCAAATTTTTTAAACATGCTTAGACTACCTTTTCAATTTCCTTGTGAATAAGATGGCGAGAGTGATGGACTAGCATATTATATAGATGGATGATTTGGTGATTGAATGCTTCTCCCCCAAAGAGGAGTGATTAATGTATAGAAGTCAAATCAAAAGGATGATCTCTCTTTCAGCATCTTGGATGAATGGTATATATAAGATGGCATGTTGATCAAATCTACACATGTCAAGAATCTGTAGTGGGAATGGAGGATATTGATCAAGGCAGATGAGAGAAGTGAGATTCAAAAACATCTCAAGAAAATGGTTCAAAGATAAGATGAACTTGAATAAGAATAAACATGAAGTTAAGGTAAGTTAAACAGGTAAGTTAAACACATAAACTGATTTAAAAAATCAGTTGCACAAGAACAGAATAATAATAACTAATATTTAATGAGCCATTATAGTTTTCAAAGTGCTTGACATACTTCATTGTGTTTGAACTTCTCCACGAGCCCAAGTTCACATCATTTATTAGTGTTTAAGGTAGGATTTTAATGCAGACTTTCCTAGCTTCAAAACCAGCCAAGCTATATCTAATACAGTATAGTTTCATTGTAGCTCACAGATTCATGTGAGAGAGCTTTGAGGGGTAGGAAGGAGAATTCAGTTGCTCATAATCTTGATGTAAATTTCCTAGAAGAAAAGCTACTAGAATCTTGGGTGACTTTCCTAGAAGACCCTTCTAAACATCTAGAAGGAAGGTCTGAATAAGATATGACAGATAGGTGGCACACAGGACTGGAATCAGAAGACTTGAGTTTAAATCTGGCCTCAGACACTTAAAGCAGTGTGACCCTGGACAACTTAACTTCATCTTGTTTGTCTCAGTTTTCTCATTTATAAAGAGTTGGGGAAGTAAATGGTGAGCCACTGCAGTATCTATGCCAAGAAAACTCCTAATGGGAGTCAGACACAATTGAAACAAATGAACCTGAACAACAAATATTGATAAGATGGATGAATGAACTAAACATATATTAAAGATGTTCTATGTGCCAGGTATTGTGCTAAGCATCTTTTTTTTTTTAACTGTTACCTTCCATCTTAGAATCAATATTAGTTCCAAGGCAGAAAAGTGGTGAGGATTAGGCAATGGAGGTTAAGTCACTTGCCCAGGGTCACACAGCTAGGAAACATCTGAGTTCAGATTTGAACTCAGGACCTCCCATGGTTAGACTTAGATCTCAATACGTTGAGCCACCAAATTGCCTCCTGTGCTAAACACTTTGATAAATATTGTTTCAATTGATCCTTACAACAATCTGGGAGGTAGGTTTTATTATGATACTTATTTTATAGTTGAGAAAACTGAGGCAAATAGACATTAATTGACTTTTTCCAGCTAGTAAGCATCTGAGTTTTGAATTCAGATCTTCGTTACTCCAGGCTCAACACTCTATTCACTTCATTAGCTAGCTTTCAAGGTACTTCATGGGCTATCTAGACTTTGGACCATTCAGATCACATGCTAGACTAAGATTTAGTTTTGAAATTGTACTGTGAGACAAAATGAAAAGCCTCATTTCCTGAAATTAGGCACCTGGATAATGAGGACCCTCGTTATTTGTAGAAGACCTAAAGAAACTGAATCAGTGGAGATCTACCCTTAAAAGAAAAAAGCAGCAAGGTACCCTGGAAAGGAAACTAGCTCTAGAGTCTGAGGGCCCAAGTTAAATTCTTGCTTCTGACACTTATTACTTAGATGACCTTGGGCACTCACCCATTCTACTTCCTTAGGTCCTTTTTTTTCTATAAAAAGAAGGGGTTTGGTGGACAGTTAGGTGACACAGTGGATAGAGTGCCCAGGTCTGGAGTCAGGAAAACATGAGTTCAGCTCTGACCTCAGATGCTTCCTAGTGTGACCTTGGGCAAGTCACTTCTTCCTGTTTGCCTCAGTTTTCTCATCTGTCAAATGAACTGGAGAAGAAAATGGTAAACTGCTCCAATATCTTTGTCAAGAAAACCCCAAAGGGAGGTTCTCCAAAAAAAACTATTACATCTAAGGATGAATTCTGGAGCAGCATAACCCACAAAAAGATAAGATGAAGTAATTTTTCAACCTCAAACTACTTAGCTAGCATGAGAAATCTAGTCCAGTAAGCTGGATGTCCAGCACAAAGTAGCGCTCCACTCAATGGGTTTTGGGTGCAGCTGAAGCAATAGAAAAGGTTTCCAGAGATCTCAGCCACAGATGGTAAGGGTGGGGTTGCACAATTGCTCAGAAAGATGTTACAGAGGTCTCTTTGCTGGTTCTTTGTACAAGACTGTAGTTGTACTACCTGCATGCAAATCCAGGAAGTGGTCTTGGGGGTGCTCTCATGGGGAGTAGGTGGACTAGCACACATTAGGACTTGTAGCCACGGAGAGCAGGGTCTCTTAGTCATAGTTCCAAGGTGGAAAAGAGTGTTTGTGGTTACTCCCAGACCAGGGTACAGACCTGGTGAATATTAAACATATCTCTTACATCATACTACCTTGGAAGAACTGAAAGCAAATAAATTCCCAGTGCCAGTTCTAAAGGCAGCTGCACAAAGACTTGAAGCTTGGAACAGTAATCCCTTTGCCTCAGTCACAGAGCACCTTTAAAAATATTTTAGATTAAAATAAAAGAAAAAGACTGGAAAATGAACAAAATACACACACACAAAAGAAACTCAGAAAGTTATTTTGGTGATAGGGAAGACAAAAACCACAAACTCAGAAGAAGACAAAAAAATCAATATTGCTGTATCTAAAGTTTCCCCCCCAAAATAGGAATGACTTTGAAGCCAGTAATTAGTAGAAGAACTCAAAAAGTCTTCTAAAATTCAAATAAGAGAGGCAGAAGAAATATTGGGAAATAAATGAGAATGAGACAGGAAAATCATGAAAAAGAGTCAACAGCCTGGTAAAGGAGACACAAAAAATATTAAAGATATTCATATCTTAAAAAAAACAAATAAAGCAATTGGAAAAAAGGCTCAGCGATCCAATGAAGAGAACTTTAAAAAGCAGAATTGACCAAAAGGAAAAAAGATATACAAAACTACACTGAAGAGAAAAACTTCTTAAAAGGTCGGTAGATGGCCATACAGAAAAAGAGGTACACAAATTAACTGAGGAAAAGAACTCTTTACAAAGTAGAATTTAGAGTAAATGGAAAAGGAGGTACAAAAGCTCACTCAAGAAAAAAAAATGCCTTAAAATTTAGAATTGGACAAGTGGAAGATAATGATTCCTTGAGACATCAAGAAAGAATCCAACGAAATCAAAAGAATGGAACTCTAGAAGAAAATATAAGCTATTTCATTGGAAAAACAACTGACCTGGAAAATAAATTGCCTGAAAACTATGATAAAAAAAGAGCTTAGACATTATCTTCAGAAAAAAAAAAACTATCAACGAAAACTGTAAAAGAGCAAATAGAAATGGAAAGAATCTGCCGATTACCTCCTGAAATAAATTCCCAAAAGATAACTCCCAAGAATGTGAGAGCCAAATTTCAGAACTCTCAGGTTAAGGAGAAAATATTGTAAGCAGCCAAAAAGGAACAATTCAAAATATCATGGAGGCACAGTTAGGATAATATAAGATTTAGCAACTTCTACATTAAGGGACCAGGAGGCTTAGAATATGATATTTCATAGGGCAAAAGAGATAACTTCAACCAAGAATAGCTTACCTAGGAAAACTTCAAGGAAAAAGAAAAATGGGTATTCAATGAAATAGAGGACTTCCAAACAATCCTGATGAAAATACCAGAAGTGAATGGAAAATCTCATTCTCAAATATAAGACTTAGAAACGTATATATAAGGTTAAACTATATATATATATATATATATATATATATATATATATATATAGTTTAACCTTATATATATATATATATATATCCCTATATGGGAAGGTTATTCTTACAACTTTATTGATATTAGGGCAGATAGAAGAAGTATACATAGAAATCAAGGGTGTGCTTTGAATAGGATAAGATGATATAAAAAATAAAATTAAAAACATGAGAAAAAGGAATGCACTGGGAAAAGGGGAAGGAAAAATAGAATGGCGTAAACTATCTCACATAAAAGGGACATGAAAGAGCTTTTACTCTGAAGGAGAAGATTGGAAAGGTGGGAGGGAAACACATAAACCTTACTCTCATTGAAATTGGCTCAATGAGGAAAGAACATGCACAATCAATTGTGTATAGAAATCTATGTAATGCTACAGGATAGTAATAGAGAAAGGGGATAAGAAGATGAGGGGTGGGGCTGATAAGAAAAGAGGGCAAATTAAGGGGAAAACTAAACAGGAAATAGGTTGGAGAATAATACAATTTTTTTTACAAGTCTCTCTAATTAAGCCTCAGTTTCTCAAATACAGAGAGAGATGAGTTGAATATATAATAATATGTCATTCCCCAATTATTGAACAGTCAAAGGATTATGAACAGGCAGTTCTCAGACAAAGTAACTAAACTCTCTATAGTCATGCAAAAAATGCTCTAAATCACTATTAACTAGAAAAATTCAAATGGAAACAACTTTGAGGTATCACTCCACATCTATCAGATTGGCAATTATGACAGAAAAAGAAAATGACAAAACTTGGAGGGAATGTGGGAAAATTGAGATACTAATACCATTGGGGGAGTTGTGAAATGATTCAATCATTCTGGAGAGCAATTTGGACTTATGGTCCAATTTTTTTTTTATTTTTTAACCGATTTTGGAGAATTGTATTGTTTAATTTCCAATTAATTTTTGATTTGCCTCTCCATGTACCCTTACTAATTATTATTTTCATTGCTTTGTGATCTGAGAAGGTTGCATTTATTATTTCTGCTCTTTTGCACTCATTTGCAATGTGTTTATGCCCTAATACACGGTCAGTTTTGGTGAATGTTCCATGTGCTGCTTAAAAGGTGTATTCCTTTTTGTCCCTATTTATTTTTCTCCACATATCTACTAACTCTAATTTTTCTAAGATTTCATTCATATCTTTTACCTCTTATTTATTTTTTGGTTTGATTTATCTAGTTTGGATAGAGGAATGTTCAGGTCTACCACTACTATAGTTTTTCTATCTATTTCATCCTTAAGCTCCACTAGTTTCTCCTTTAGAACTTTGGATGCTATGCCATTTGGTGCATACATATTGAATACTGATATTTCCTCATTGTCTATACTGCCTTTTATCCAGATGTAATTACCATCCCTATCTCTTTTAACTAGATCTATTTTTACTTTGGTTTTGTAAGATATCATGATTACGATTCCTGCCTTCTTTTTATCAGTTGATGCCCAATAGATTTGGTTCCATCCTCTTACTTTGACCCTTAGCATGTCTACCTTCCTCATGTGTGTTTCTTGTAGACAGCATATGGTAGGTTTTGGGATTCTAATCCATTCTGCTATTCACTTGTGTTTTATGGGTGAGTTCATTCCATTCACATTCAGAGTTATGATTACCAGCTGTGTATTTCCCAGCATTTTGATTTCCACTCCTAGTCCTGCCTTTTTTTCTTTCACTATTTCCTTCTACACCAATGTTTTATTTTTAATCAGTCCCCCTAATTTGCACCCTTATTTTACTTCCCTTTCTACCCCCTCCCTTCTTATTCCCCCCTTATTTTCTTTACAGTCTTTTTAAACTACCCCCCGCCCTATCCCTACCTTGTACTGCTTCCCTCCCCACCAGTTTGTTTGTTACCCTTCTACTTCCGTATAGGGCACAAATAAATTCTCTATCCCAATGGATTTGATTGTTTTTCCCTCTTTGAGTCAATTTCAATGCACGTAAGAGTTGAGTATTTCTTATTTCCAACCTCTTTAACCTTCCAGTGTATTGATGTTCTCCCCCTCCTTCCATGAGCTTCTTTGTGACATATAAATTTACCTCCTTTTGTTTCTTTTCACATTTCTTTTAGAATTAACCTCTTTTTTAGCTCTAGTTATGTATATATACACACACATATATGTATTTATGCATACATATATCTATATACATATTTATGTCTTGGCATTTCATCCTATACAGTTTGCCACTGTTCCCTCTAAGTGTAATTCTTCTAGCTACCTAGGTGATAATAACAATTTTTAAGAGTCATCAATGACCTCTTTTCTTATAGGGATATGTATCATTTTAACTTATTGGGACTCTTAAAAAGTTTTTTTGTTTTTGTTTTTGTTTTGTTTTTCTTTTTACCCCCTTTTAAATTATCTTTTGATGATTCTCTTGAGTTCTGTGTTTGGGCATCAAATTTTCTGTTCAGGTCTGGTCTTTTCTTTACAAATGCTTGGAATTCTTCTATTTTGTTAAATAACCATACTTTCCCCTATAAGAATATAATCGGTTTTGATGGGTAATTGATTCTTGGTTGTGGACCTAGTTCCCTTGCTTTTCAGAATATTATATTCCACGCCTTTTGGTTCTTCAGTGTAGATGCAGCCAGATCCTATGTTATCCTCACTAGGGTTCCATGGCATCTGAATGACTTCTTCTTAGCAGCTTATAATATTTTTTCCTTGGTCTGATAGTTCTTGAATTTGGCTATAACATTCCTGGGTGTTGTCAGCTGGGGATTAAGTATAGGAGGTGATCTGTGGATTCTTTCAATCTCCACTTTTCCCTCTTGTTCTAGAATATTGGGGCAGTTTTCTTGAATAATTTCTTGTAGTTTGATGTCCAGGATTTTTCTTTTGTCATGGTCTTCTGGTAGACCAACAATTCTTAAATTGTCTCTCCTGGAACTATTTTCTAAATCTTCTGTTTTGTGAATGAGATGCTTCATATTTTCCTTAATCTTTTATTCTTTTGATTTTGTTTTAGAGTGTCCTGCTGCCTTGTGAAGTTGCTTGTTTCTAGTTATATTCTGGATTTTAAAGACTGGATTTCATTCCTGGCTTTTTGGTCATCCTTCTCCTTCTGGTCTGATTTTCTTTGGAGGTCATCTTTCATCTTCTTTGCCTCATCTTTCCTCTTCTTTGCCTCATCTTTCATCTCCTTTGCCTCATTTTCAAGCTGGTTAATTTTGACTTTCAAGACATTATTTTCTTTTTTTAGTTCAAGTGTCTCTGTTTCCAGATGACTTATGTTACTTTTTAAGTTCTTTTCCCAGTTGTCTTCAGCCTCTCTTAATTGTGTTTTGAATTGTATTTTGTGTTCTTCCAGAGCTTGTATCCAATTCGCTGTGGTTTTTGTATTTTTGCTTGGTGTTCCCTTACCCTTCTCTGTTCCATTTGGTCTTTGTCCATGGCCTGTATAAAAGCTGTCGGTTGTAATTTCTTTTTTCTTTTTCTGTTGTTTGATCATATTTACCTTTTCTTTACTCCCTGCAGTTGCCTGCACTCTTGCTCCTCTCATTTTTTGTGTGTGATTTTGGGCTTTTCTGTCAGCCTTTACCCTTGGAGCTTTGTCAGCAAATCTCTCAGTGCAGTCTGTGGGGAAGGGGTATTGGAGCTTGAAGTTCCCTGCTCTCTGAAGACTTTGATGGGATTAATTCTAGCTGGGTTGAGCTGGATGTGACCTGAGGCCAAAACCTTAGGAAGGGGGGAGCAATATGGAGTGTCTCTGCTGCTGCAACTAGGCTGCCCACTCTGTGCTCTGTGCTTCTTCTCTAACTGCTTCCCCACCATCTGTGTTCGAGGCTCTGAGCCTGGCACAGCTTTGCCCACAAGGTACTCCCTTCAGACCAGCACCTTTGCCCAGCCAGAGGTTCCAGTTGCCCTGGAGGCTTAGCGCTCTAGGTGGGGGAGGGGTCCTCAAACTTTTCTTCTTCCTTCCCCTTAAACCTCAGTGTTCTTGAATTCTGGCTTTTGGGAGTGTACCTTTTAAGTTGAGTCCAGCAGGAGGGTTCCTTGGCTCTGTCTTGTTGTTAGGTTTGATTTTCAGTCCCCTAGGAGCATTTAGTTTGTAATTGGTAAGAAAGAGGTCTGAACTTTCACTGCCTCTATAACGCCATCTTGATTCTGCCTCCATAAATCTCTTTTGAGGGGGAAATTTCCTAATTGGGCCAACTTACTAGCAGAGATATCTCTCTTACCACTTTCCCCTTTTGTTTTTTTAGAATCATTATGTAGGTATTAGGGATATATGTGGATGTGAAAATCAAAGGATGATGCTTGAGGCAGCTAGGTGGCAAAGTAGACTTGGAAATGGGAAGACAAGAATTCAAGTCCAACTTCAGACATTTACTAGCTGTGTGATTCTTGACAAGTCACTTAACCTCTGTCTGCCTCCGTTTTCTCAACAGTAAAATGGGGATCATAATAGTATCTACCACCCAGTGTTGTCATAGGGATCAAATGTGACAATATAAATAAAGTTCTTAGTTTGGTGCCTGGCACACAATCGGCATATTTCCTTCCTTTTGGTTTGATGTGGAAATGCTCCCTATATTAGAGTTTCCACAGTCTAATGGAGGAAACAATTACCATACACATAATGAGCTTAGAGGGTACAATATTCAGGAGCAAATGAATATTATAAGACCTATAGTCAAACTTCTATCTAGAGCAAGAAAAGTAGCTATCAGTTTAATTCATCTAAAGCAGGTTAATTTTTTTCAAATTAATGATTGCATCACATCCTGATATGCAATATAAATTCTTCTCACTGAATTTTATAGTCAATTCAAGAGATCAGTCTAACTATGCATAAAATGGTAAATAATCTCACAGGCAGGAATTGGTATAAACCAGCCCATACATGTTACTGACAATGACTTACACAAAAATGAGATAAGAAGTATCAGGGTCATGTAGACCTGCCAAAGGAATATAATAATGATTAAGGGGAAAGATCACTGAACTTGGAGCCAGTAGCCTTAATTTGAATGTTACACGGCTCCTCTGCTGTTTACTAATTAGCTTACTTTGGACAAGTCATTACATTAAGTGTAGGCCTCAGTTTTGGAATCTATATAAATGGGATGGGGATGGATAAGGTGACTCCTGTGGTCTCTTTCAGCTCTGAATATAAGAACCTGTGTAATAAGAGTGAAACAAAGCCCTAGATGTATATTCCTAATGGTTCGAGTACTGTACAAATACCATCAGGAGCAAATGAATATAATAGTCCTATAATCAGACTTTTATCTAGAACAGAAAAAGTTGTAGATGTCAGTGTAATTTCATCTAAAGAAGGCTATTTTTTCCAAATTAATGATTATTATGATTAAAATTTCAAAACAGGATATTTTGTGAGAAGATGGAGATGGAGAGGTCAAAGTAATGGTTGAAGAGACAATTTGGAGCAGTAGTCATTTTCTTTACTATTGTTGGGTTGGGGAGACAGAGATTCAGAAAACAACTGCTTCTCCCTCTCTCCAGTGATGAGATTTTTTTTTTATCTTCAACTATATTTACAGCTGTTTGACCTTTGCTATCAAACAGCATAGCCAACAAAATCACCAACAAGATTTATTCTCATTCCATGAGCTCCCTTCTCTTCACTGGGAATCTCAACAGTGGTTGTAAAGAAGTCTGATGTGGATTTCTATATTCCAGTTTTTGATTCTTTGTCCAGTGCCTGAGATCAATTCTCATTTTTCTTTGAAGTTTTGCATGTTGTTGCTTGGATCTCACGGTCCCATATTGATTCTGTGCCTTGCTCTATGTCTTCATGGAAATTTCTTATGGGTAGGTGTTTCTTTTGCTGTTTGCTCATTTTCCTAGCCTTTTTTTGGCCTGTGTACTGATATAACTATTTTTAAACTTATATAACTATTTGAGATAATTGAATGTTCAGGGGATGGTATTTTAGGGCCAGTATTCTGGTTTGAGAAGGGTAGACCAGCCCAGGGCAGGTAGAGCCAGACCCTGAGCTAATAAACTCAGATAATATATAATCATAGAACAGTTTGGGTTTAATAAATAAGGGAAAGGTGGAAAGGGGTTTTGGATATCTAAACTAAAGAATATAAATAAACCTCCCACCAAATCTATTTGGTATCTTCAGGGAGATGGTATCTGCACTGTCAGTTCCTACAATAAAATACACTTCCCTAACCAAAATCCCCCCTTAGATAGTGATAGAGGTAGTAAGGTTGGAAGTAAACAGGCACAGGGCTCAAAGGGAAGGTCTCACTGACAAATTTTAGGTGTCTCCAGCAGCTCTGTAGGAATATTTCTCAGTCAGCATTAACAGGATACACAAGAACAGGCAGTTGGTAAGATAGATCATAAGGAAAGCCACAGGAGAGAGAATAGCTAGTTCATCAGGTCCACCCTAAGAGACTAGATAACCTCAACTTCCAGCTTAACTGTCTGTTAGAAGAAGACAGTCCTGTCACTTCTCCAGAATTCCAGAACCTTCCTGCTTCTGCCTTTTCAGCAGCTCCTGCTCATTTCCTTATGACAACTGGGAGTTCTGAAAGCTGATGATTCTGTCTCTTCTGCTGATAGCTTGCAGGACTCATCACACTGAGCTATTTTGCCCTGGGGCTAAGGGCTTCACCACAGCACAGACTTCAAAGGGTCAAGTGCTAAGGATTTCTGGGTCTCACTTTATGGTGGTATGAGGGCCTGGGATTTTTGGGGTGAGTCTGGGGTATGAGGTGCTCTGTTGTTGGTATAGGCAGGGTCCCAGGATCCCAAAATTGGCCTATATTCAGGTTTGGAATCTGGTGCAAGAGGTAGAGGGGGTGGTCTGCCAGCATTCCTCTTTGTGCAGTTTTGCTTTTGATTCCTCCTTATTCTGTGAAAACCAATTCTCTCTGTCTACCTTTCAAGTTGTGTCTATTGGGAGAGCCCTCTCACTCCACCTTGCTATTGTTTTTTGACTCCTATAATTTTGAGGTGCTTTTTAAAGATCATTTGGAAGGATTGTCAGAGTGGTTTCAACTTTCCCTGCTACTAGGCTGCCATCTTGGCTCTGCCACCACCACCACCATGCTTTTCCAGTTAGCATGGATAATAATTGAGAGGTGATTATGTGGTATTGTTATCTATTGTAAAGGTTATAATTATGGTTGAGCCTGGATGTAATAATTATATTTGGTCACCAAGAATTTTATTTATAAAATCCTAATGAAATACCCAAACTCAGCTGGAAATTTTATGGTGATTTAATTGATATAGTGGAGGAGATTAAGACGAAGGAAGAAGGAAGGGGCTAGTACCGGGTGAGAAGATTTGGAGATCTAGAAAGTAAAGTTTTGAGTGTAAAGGAGGAAAGAATCAGCCTGACCTCCAAAGGGGCTCAGCTAAGATACCTGAACCTGAATCAGCTCAAGGGAAAAACTCACCACCAACACTCCAAGATGTTGAAACGCCTCTACATTCTCAGTCAGAGTCGCCTCTCCAGGGAAAGAGGAAGAGAGGGTTAGTGATGTGCCTTATATGGACGGTTTTATGTCAGTTTCCTGCATCTCATCTGTACCAATGATTGCTTAGCTTGACTTAGGACAGCCCAGGGATCTGTTCGTTTTTCTGCACATATCTGTTGAAGGCCATTTCCTCAGATAATTAAATCTTGAGTTTGATGCAGACCTTCCTAATCTTGTTAAACTAAGAAGGATGGAGGAATGTAGAGTTTCCAAGACCTGATTCTGTTATTCCAAGTATCTCCATTGTTACTAATCAGGAAATAGCTAAATCAGATCTTTTAAAGTACGGTCTGAGTAGGGTGGAGTAGTTTTAAAATTCACACAATAATAGCATTCTATACCTGGCTCAGTGGATTGAGAGTCAGGCCTAGAGATGGAAGGTTCTGGGTTCAAACCTGGCCTCAGATACTTCCTCACTATGCAACCCTAGGCAAATCACTTAGCCTCCATAGTCTAGCCTTTACCGCTCTTCCACCTTGGAACCAATATACACTATTAATTCCAAAACAGAAGGTAAGAGTTTAAAAAAATACTTTATAAACATCATCTCGTTTGAATCCTACAGCAATATAAATACTACTCTTATTATTATCTCTGTTTTGTCAATTAGAAAACTGAGACTTGAAGAAGCTAAGAAATTTACCCATTGTCATATAAGCTAGTAAACATTCAATATGTGATAACAATCTCCTGTGCAGGAATCAAATGAAATAATATTTGCAAAGCACCTGGCATATTGTCCTCATCATTCTTATTGTTTCAGTCATGTCTGAGTCTTCCTGACCACATCTGTATTTTTCTTGGCAAAGATCCTAGAGTAGTTTGCCATTTTTTTTTCTACAGGTAGTTTGATGGATGAGAAAACTGAGGCAAACAGGATGAAATGGCTTTCCTGGAGTCCCACAGCTAGCAAGTGTCTGAAGCTGGATCCAAACAAAGGAAAATAAGTTTTCCTGTCTCCAGGCCCAGTAACCTGTGGGTTGTGCCACCTAGCTGCCCTATATCTGGCACATAGAAGACATTTAATAACTATTTGTTCCCTTGTTCCCCATACTGATTTGTAGTTTGTAAAATTCATTCTTACCTAAACTCCTATTAATCTTCCCATGATTCTTGTGAGATAGGCAGTTGAGGGTATAGTACACACCTCAAAAACTCATCTTTTATCTTGTGAAACAGTATAAAGAAGGTTGACTTTGAATTCAGAGGAGTAGAGGGTGAAGGATGATAGTCAAGGTTGGGGTTGGCTCAGGACAGTCTCTTGCTAGTTTGTGTGATATTGGAGTAAAATGAGATACTCATGTCCTTTTATAGTCTACTTGGCCATAACAGAGGAAAGCAATTCAATTAGGATGTGATCAAGAACTGCTTGAGCTGATTCAACTGAATGAAGCTCTGTTGCTTCTGAGTTGCTCATGGTGGTCCCCCAACAACTCATCAGGGAATCATGGCTATTGTGTGTTTAGTTGACCAGGAAGGGATGCCAACAGCCTGAGCCTTTAGTTAGCTGAGTCATTTAAGACTTGAGGGGGGTTTCAGTACATTTTTTAAAAAACCCACCTTCCATCTTAGAATCAATTCTATGTATTGGTTCCAAGGCAGATGTGTGGTCAGGGCTAGGCAATGGGGGTTAAGTGACTTGTCCAGGGTCCCACAACTAGGAAGTATCTTAGGTCACATTTGAACTCGGGTTCTCTAGCCTGTATTTCTGATTCTCAATCCCCTGAACTTCTCAGCTGCCTCAGTTTCAATTTTTTTTTTTAAAGAAAAACTAGTCTAACTTTCAGGAGTGAAGGAAGTTCTGCGTGTGTGTGTGTGTGTGTGTGTGCGCGCGCGCGCGCGCGCGCGCGCGCGAGCGCGTGCGCGCGCACCTGGTACATAGCAGGTACTTTACATGTTTATTACCTCCTACCCATAGTTTGTAAAGTGTATTCACATCCATTCTCTTATTTCATCCACCTAGAAATTTTGTGAGTCTGACAGGTGAAGAGTATGTTGGGCACTTCTAAAACTCATTCTTTTTTTTTGTTTTAACACTTACCTTCCATCTTGGAGTCAATACTGTGAATTGGTTCCAAGGCAGAAGAAATGGTAAGGGCTAGGCAATGGGGGTTAAGTGACTTGCCCAGGGTCACACAGCTGGGAAGTGTCTGACGACAAATTTGAACCCAGGACCTCCTGTCTCTAGGTCTGACTCTCAATCCACTGAGTCAACCAGCTGCCCCTTAAAACTCATTCTCTATCTTATGTTATAATGGACAGAGAGGGTAGGCCTGGAGTGGGTGTGAAGGAAGTTAGTTGGCTAAAGAAATTGGCTCTTTTGGTATATTTTAGCTTAAAAAACTTTTATTTTTATATCACTTTCATTTCCCAAGATATTCCCCTCCATAAAATATTCCTTTTAATAAGGAATAATAATAATAATAAAATTTTAAAAGACTACTTCAACAAAACTAACCAGTACTTATATTATAATAGATCTGTCACAAGCAATGTTCTACCTCATAATTTCCATCTATTCTAAAAATAGAGGGAGATATCTCTTATCTTGTTTCTCATTCATTGAACTAGTTATGGTATGGAGCAGAAATAGAATTTTATGATATCGTTATTCATATACTTATGGTCTATTTTTATTCATTCATGATATAAAGCAGAAGTATATTTATTATTCACTATTTTACTTAAAGCAAAACTGAAAGTAGATGTTTTAAAAAGTTTACATAATAAATACATTATAGTCTTTCTGTCAAGGAAAAAAAAAACTTGGCAAAGTTGTTATTTGCTTTTATGTAGCCTTGATTGTTCCCTTCCATGCCCCACAGTAGAAGAAAAAAAATCAAGTGTGCTAGATGGAGGCAGCCAAATGGTTAAATGGATTGAGAACCAGGTCTACAGTTGGGAGATCCTGCATTCAAATTTTACCTTACCCTACTTGGCAAGTCACTTAACCTCATTGCTTAGCTCTTACCTTTCTTTTGCCTTGGAACCAATACACAATGTTGATTCCAAGATGAAAGTTGTTTTTTTTTTTAAGAGTATGCTGGAGCCAACTCCTACTGGAGAACCAGTTATTCAGTTTTCAGCATGAGCCTTTAAATCTTGGAAATCAACAATACCTACAAATCAGGTCTTGCTTTATTGTTTTGTTGATTGTTAAGAAAGTGATAGAGAAAATGTTAATAAAACAGATTAAATTTAAAAGTGTATGCCTATTTTTTTCTGGAGAGATAGGTTGTTAAATATTTACCAGCTCACCTGTGTACTGCTCTGTAAACGTTGCTTAAGCTCAGCAAAAGTGTAATAAAATGAATGGAATGAAATTATCACCAAATTGGAGGATTGGTGATTGGAGGATGCTCCTGAAGAAGATATGGATGAAGGAGAAAAAGATAATGATGATGATTATAAGCACTTTAAATGGAGGAGAAAATTAAATAATACTTATATAAAGTGCTTACCATAGTGCTGAGCACACAGTAGGTGCTTAATAAATGCTTCTTTCATTCCTTTATTGCATTTGTGCCATATGAACTGAACTTGGGATATAGTGAATATGGGATTTAGGTCCTGAAAGTCTTAAATGACTGTGGAGAGATAATAAGGCGAAGGGGCAATCATAGGTTTGTGTTAACTTGAGGAAATGGCATTTCAAGGTGGAAAGAGCTTAATTGCTGGAGGGATCTGTGCCCCCTCTGCCAATGGCTCTGCATTGTCTTGGGATTGATCCAACTCCTTGATCTCTGAAGTGACCACTAGATGGTGCTATCATGCAGCACATACACATTTGGCCATCATTCATTGTAACTCCCATATCCTAGATTTCTTGGTTCATAGACAGAAACTCTATGACAGAATTGGAACGGATCTTTGGAATTACCTGGTGCATAATCTGTACTTCATGCCTCAGAAGCCCTATGACCTGTGCTCTGTCTAGAGGACCTGTGCTCCCCAGGACTCAGAGATAGAGTCCAGGTTGCCTTCACCATGGTAAGGGGCATCCCCTGGGTATGCCTCATCAACAGGCATCTTGGAATGGGACTATGAGTCTGGCAAAAATGGGAGTCCTGAGTGGGTGTCCCCAAATAACAGATTTTCCACATTCTGGGTCCCTGAACAGAATTTCCTGCCACATGCACCTGCTGTCTTTATCACCAGCACCACTGATGTTTTATGGTCTTTTAAAGTTTCTGAAGTTTTACTTTTTAAAAAATTCGATCTTTAAACTACAGTAGTTGTTATTATTATCATTTTGCAGATGAGGAAACTGAGCCTTGGAAACCCAGATTCACACAGCTAGTAAGTCTCTGAGGCAGAATTCAAACTCAGCTCTTCCTGACTTGAGGGATGGGGGAAAGCTTCCTGTAGATGGCAAGATTTTAGCTGGAATTTAAAGGAAGTCAGTCCAGGACAGAGGAGGGAGATCATTCCAAGTATGAAGGACGACAACCAGAGAACATGCCCAAGGTCAAGAGATTGATTGTTTTGCTCAGAGAACAGCCAGGACATCCGTTTTCATTGGATGAAAGAGTATATTTTGGGAAGGAAGTAGTAAGGTAGATAGGGACTAGGTAATGAAGGGCTTTGAATGCCATACAGAACATTTTGTATTTGGTCCTACAGACAATAGGGGCTACTGGAGTTTATGAGTAGGTGGGATAACATGGTCATACATGCACTTTAGAAAAAATCCACTGAATGGAGGCAGGCAGTTTTACAAGCTGGTTACTGCAGTAATCAGGCATCAGGTGATGAAGTGATGAGGATCTATATTTGAATGGTAGCGATGTTGGGGGAGAGGATGGCAAAGGTGAACTCAACAAGCCTTGCCAATAGATTAGATATGGAAGCTCAGAGAGATTGACTCAGATATTGCAAACTCAAGGGACTAGGAGGTGGTGTTGCCTTCTTTTTTTTATTTTTATTTTTTAATTTAATTTAATTTTTTGAATTAATTTAGTCAATTTAGAACATTATTCCTTGGTTGCAAGAATCACATTATTTCCCTCCCTCCCCTACCCCCCCCCCACTCTTCCCACAGCCTGCAGGCAATTTCATTGGGTATTACTTGTGTCCTTGATCAGAACCTATTTCCATGTTGGTGTTTGCATTAGGATGTTCATTTAGAGTCTACATCCCCAGCCATGTCACCCTGACCCATGTATTCAAGCAGTTGTTTTTCTTCTCTGTTTCTACTCCCACAGTTTTTCCTCTGAATGTGGATAGTGTTCTTTCTTGTAGATCCCTCCGAGTTGTTCAAAATCACTGTATTGCCACTAATGAAGAAGTTCATAACATTCGATTGTGCCACAGTGTATCAATCTCTGTGTACAATATTCTCCTGGTTCTGCTCCTTTCGATGGTGCTGCCTTCTACAGAAATAAGGAAAGAAGAAAAGGAGGAGGACTTGGGGGGGGGGGGGATGATGTTTCATTTTGGAAATAATGAGCTTAAGATGTCTATTGGATGTCCAGTTTGAGATATCTAAAAAGTAGTTGGAGGTGTGAGCGTGGAGGTCAGCAGAGAGACTGCTGCAGGCAAAGTAGATAGATCATCATCATGGAGATGATAATTCAGTCCATGTGAACTGATGAGATGACTAAAAGTAGTCTAGAAGGGAGAAGATAAGAGGGTCTAGCATAAAATTGTGAGGAATATCTGTGATTAGAAGGCATGATTTGAAAGAGGATTCAGTAAAGAAGGCAAAGAAGAATTGGTTAGATTCTTAGATAGAAGGAGAACCAGCAAAGAGTGGTGTGCTAAAAACCCAGAGAGAAGAAAATATCAAGGAGAGAATAATCAATAGTGTCAAGAGGTCAAGGGAAAGACGATGGAGAAAAGACCATTGGGTTTGGCAACTAACAGATCATTAGTAACAGTTATAAGGCTGGGAGTCAGATTGTAAGAGGTTAATAAAGGAATGATAGCAGAGAAAGTAGAAGCATCTTTTATAGGTGGATGGACTTTTAGAGGAATTTAGCTATGCAAACAGTTCTCGCTTTATGCACATTCACATTACACAAAGTTGACTTTACAAAGAGAATTCTAATTACATAAAAACTTCACATGAAGAAATCCATATTCTAAAAATAACAAACAAAACCTATGTTAACTTTACCATACAGTACTGTGCTGTGCTCAGCATTCAGTGGCCTCCCATTCCCTCCCCCTTCTCCCCGCCCCCAACCCTCCAGGTAAAAGCAGAATAGACCTGGAGAGAGACTGCTCCACTGGATGGGGGTTTGACTTGAGATCTTTGCAAAAGAGCTCTTTATTCTACTGCGCCCACCCATCCTCATGTCTGGCCCTGTGTGTCTGACCACCTTGGTGTCTCTCTTCTTCCATCCACTTAAGGATACTGAGTCACTAGTCCTGACCTCCAGTCATTCCTCTTTTATTTTTTGATTCTTTGTCCCTGGCCCCCATATATACTTGAAGCATGTGTCATCACCCTCCCTCTATAAGCACAAGACTTTCTTTTACCCTCTCTCTTTCTCTCCCTCCTTTCCTCCCTTGTCTATCTTTTTCCCACCTCCAAGGGAAAATTTTTATTACATAAATTCACTTTAGATAGAGGTCTGTAAAACAGCCCACTTATGAAAAATGAGAACTGTCTATAAAGGGCAAAAGAGATATAGGAAGATAGTGGGATGGAAGAATCAAGGAAGAGTTTTTTTTCCTTCCAGAGTTAGGGAGACACAGACATGTTTGTAGATAGTAGAAAATGAGCCAGTAGATAGGGAGAATTTGAAAATAATGGAAAAGAGTAGGAGGAGCAATCTGATGGAGGAAACAAGTACAGGGTTAGCCTTCATAAGGAGCAAGGCCATTTCATCATGTAAGACAGGTGTGAAGTTGGAGGGCATGACAGAAAGCATCTGAGTGAGAGGAGATGAGGAAGAAGAGAGGAGAGGAAAATTATAGTGAATAGCCTCATTTTTTCCCTGTAAAATATGAGGCAAGGTTCTCAGCTGAGAGGGAGGGGGAAGACATGGGAGTATTGAGGAGGAAAGGAAAGGTTTGGAAGAGCTATTATAGAGCGGGATAAGGGAGGTACAGTAGGATTGCCTAGCAGGAGTGAGGACCCAGTTGAGATTATGATTAAAATTCTCCAGAGGCTATATTTCTTTCTTTCTTTCTTTTTTTTTTTGCAAAATCCTTACCTTCCAGTTTAAAATCAATACTAAGTATTGATTTCAAGACAAAAGAGTAGTAAGGACTAGGCAAGGGGGGTTAAGTGACTTGTCCAGGGGGCCACACACATAGCTAGGAAGTATCTGAGAACAGATTAGAATCCAGGACCTCTCCTCTCCAAGTCTGACTCTCCACTGAGTCACCTACTTACCCCCAGCTGTATTTCTTACTTTTAAAATTTGTTTATTAATAGACCACTTTTACTAGTGTTGGGGGGAGGGGTGTCATCAGGAACCAAAGCTTGAAAGGTCTAAGAGAGAAGGGACAGATAAAAAGGAGCACTACTTCCTCTCTTAGGTAGAGTTACACAAGGGAAGGTGAAATTTGATCAAGGTCCAGAGTTGAAAGGTAAGGAGGAAATCCCCTTCAGACTCTGGTTTCTGGTTTCTTCCCTTGATAAATATTATCCTGATCCCCTTAGTACATTAGATGAATAAGATTTTCGGTTTCTTCTGGATTAATAAGATCTATTTATTCTTTGTAGTATTTAGGAATGGTAGGTTTAGGATAGAAGAAAAATTAGGAACTCCTTAATTTCTATTTTAACCTAAATTCCCCTCAGGGGTTCTCTTATCAATTCTATCATATTAGTAGATGAGGTAGTCAGTAGTGGTAGACCTGCAAGAGTTTGTGTGTCCAAAGACTACAATGTTAAAATGAGCTTTTCCTTGCCTGATTTTGTGGAGGTTTAAGGATGGTTTTCACAACCAAATAAATTTGTAGTGGACCCCATCAGAAGAACTGAATGATTTTCTCCACTTGTATTCATTAGCACATGTGTAGGATTGAAGGTGGGATTGATTCAAAGCTGAGGCTTGGTTGGGAGGAATGAGCCATGAGGGAATTGGGGTTCAAGAGAGAAGAAGACAAAGAGGAAATCACCTCTGAGGTTCTGCTGAGCTCTGGATATGTGATCCTATTATTTAGAGCCAACGTTTTTTGAGGCAAAAAACATACTGCTTACTCTCTTCATTATTTTATTAGCTCAGCCCAGCTCTCCCTTTTTATAATCCACATACTTCCTCTGTTTTACTCAATTGCACAGTCCCTTCCTCTCTGTAAACAATCTCCCCTTAGGCACAGGTCATTTCACATCACACTTTTTCCAACTTCTAGCACTCAACAGAAACCTGGTTTCAAAAAGAAACAAAAACCAAAACAAAAACCCTGGTTTCCTCCAAAAAGAAGTTACATTCTTGCTTTTTTCCCCTCCTCTATATTTCTAAGAAGTCCTTCTCACTTGTCCCTGGGGAAACTGAAGCAGGGGAATTCCTTATGACTACTTCTGGGCCATCTATTCACCACCATCACTCAACAATCTGTTATTTACGGCTTTTTAGTTTACCCCATTTTGCTCCTATTATTATCCTACCTTATTATTTAAGTCTTTACTGATTGTTCACTGAATTAAAAAGAGATTCATAAGATCTCTTAGCCTCCCAGGGATTTTTCTGCCTTTGTCTCTTCTCCAGCTTATCCACATAAAAGGGAGAGAACATTGCATGAATACTGTTCCTAATATTTCAAATTTATACAACCTTTGGGCTGGAAAAGTGCCTTATAGACATCATTTCATTAGATTCTCACATCAACCCTGTGAGGTTCTATTATTAGATCCATTTTGCAGATGAGAAAACTGAAGAGACAGAGGCTTAATGACTTTTCTAGTCAGAGAGATCATGGGTGTTGATGCAAGATTCAGATCCAATTATTTCTGACTCTAAGATAAGTACTCTATTTGCAGTATCCCTGTCTATTAACTTCCAGTGCCTATCATTCTGAGACATAGTCAACTAGTCAATAAACTCTTGTTAAGTATCTACTATGTATCAAAAATTGGGCTAAGTAATAAGGTTACCAAAAAAAAAAACCAACCCATAATACATTCCTGCTTTTAAGGAACTTAGCAGTTTAGTGGGGAAGATAGGATGTAAACAACTGGGAGCAAGCAAGATTGGGCGGGGGGGGGGGGGGGGGGGATGCATATAGTACAAATGGGAGATTACCAACAAAGAACAAGTATTAACTTTAAGGGGATTGGAAAAGGCTTACTCTAAAAGGTATGGTTTTTGCTGGGACCTGAGGGGAAGCCAGATAGGAGCAAAGAGGCGTTCTTTTTTTTTTTAAGTTTATTTATTTAATTAATTAATTTAGAATATTTTCCCATGGTTACATGATTCATGTTCTTTCCCTTCCTTCCTCCAACGCCCTCATGTAGCCAATGAGCAATTCCACTGGTTTCTACATGTGTCATTGATCAAGACCTACTTCCATATAATTAATATTTGCACTAGGGTGATCATTTAGAGTCTACATCCCCAATCGTTTCTCCATCCAACTATGTGATCAAGCAGTTGTTTTTCTTCTGTGTTTCTACTCCCATAGTTCTTTCTCTGGATGGACAGTGTTCTTTCTCTTAAGTCCCTCAGAATTGTCCTGGATCATTGCTTTGCTACTAGTAGAAATATCCATTACATTTGATTGTACCAGATGTATCTGTTTCTGTGTATAATGTTCTCCTGGTTCTGCTCCTTTCACTTTGCATCAATTCCTGGAGATCATTCTAGTTGACATGGGATTTCTCCAATTCATTATTCCTTTGAGTACAATAGTATTCCATCACCAACAGCCATTGTTCAGCCATTCCTCAATCAAAGGGCATTCCCTCATTTTCCAATTTTTTGCCACCACAAAGAGCGCAGCTTTAAATATTTTTGTACAAGTCTTTTTCCTTATTATCTCTTTGAGAATCAAAGGGCAGACAGTCTTTTAGTGCCCTTTGGGCATAGTTCCAAATTGCCTTCCAGAATGGTTGGATCAGTTCACAACTCCACCAGCAATGCATTAATGTCCCAATTTTGCCACATCCCCTCAAACATTTATTACTTTCCACAAAAAGGCATCCTTGTAATACCCCGAGTCCCAAAGTCCATTGGTATAGGATTGTCCTCATTGCTGGAGATCAATACAGCCTGTCTGGACTGCATGAGCAAGCAGGGTGGAATTAGAAAGAAAAAATTTTCCAGTCTCCTGAGTCCCCTCAGGCTCTATAGTTGCTTCTAACACTTCTGGCTTCTAGATTATAGACAGAGAAGATGATAATCCCATGTCATGCTGCCAAAGGGAGCATGAGGAGCCTGAGAAGAAGCTGGCATAAGAGGAGCTGACAGTCTCTATTATGTTTCAATCCCCTGCTTGCTATATTGGAATCTTTGAGGAATTTCTTCATTGGATGAGATTTGAGATTCTCTCTTGTTTGAGCTCTGAGTTGGTGTTGTTTTTGTTTGTCCTTCATTTTGAATATCACTAACGGCACAGCAAATGATGTCTTGACTTGCATATAAATTGGATTTATGTGAGGTATTTTTCTCAAAGTTGTCAGCCTTACTTTTTCTTTCAGTCATTGAAGTCCAGTGGCAAGACAAAAGTCAGGAAGACTAGCAATGACCCAGGATGCAATGGATAACCTTTGGCATCTATAATGTCTCATCAAACTCTAAGCACTCCCACAGTGCCTTTTTCAGTTGCCTTCATGGCCAGTGGAAGGAATTGTTCTCATGTACCCATTCCATCAGGGAAGTCTTGACATGCTTAAGGTAGACATTCTGTTAACTCACCAATGGGTTTGAGGTCTGTTAGCTACCCTCAAATTGGTTTAGCCCATCTGCCAAGATGGTTTTATCTAGGTGTAGCCACTGTGCATGCTAAATTACCTCTCTTATTCTATATTGTCTGATATATATCATCCCACATATATCTTCTTTAATTTCTATTTTAATATTAATTTAAATAAATGAGTTTCTTTGCTACTCACTCTTTGGGGTCATTGTGGAACTGGTACTCGATGAGAAGGAAGTTAAGCTTTGGATATGAAGGTTGGGGTTCTCCTTTCTGCATTAATGACAGTCAATAAAAAGTTTAATTTAGTTTGAACCTTAGAATTACATCTACTAGACTAACAATATTTAAGGAAGCTAAGAGATAGTTTTAGTACAGTACCTCCTCTCTCTGGGGAGAGCAAAGTGGCCAAGCTTTTAACCATAACCTGGCTGGAAATAAAGCTTCCTTTGGAGAAGAGGCTAGAAATGTGTATTATTGTCTTTCTGTAAGTCATATGTGACACTCCCATGTTATATACAGTAGATAGCTTTGCTACATTGTTATAAAATCATACCTAGGGATGCAGAGAGAAAAAAATGATCCTGGAGAAAAGAATAGCGAAGTTAGATATGAGAAACAGCACTGACTCTGGAGTTAGAGAATCTGAAGACCTGAGCTCAAATACTGCTTTTGACATGAACCTGTATGACCTTGAGCAAGTCATTTAACTTTTGAGGAAACTTGAATAAATTTCTTGGGGCTTAGTTTCATCATCTCTAAAGTCATGAATTTGGAAAGGATTACCAGTGGGGTCCTTTCCAGCTCTAATGTTTGAATCCTGTGTTCTCTCCTTAAAATGGTAAAGACTCAAAATTAGGAAATTTACATTCTAATTATAATCTTAATCTCTACTTCTCAAATCCTTAAGAATAATACTCCAGGGAATGGAGAGGGAGATAGGGAAAGCAGAAGCTTGTTATGTGACATGATAAGTGGTAAGAACTCTGAAAACAGAGGTCCTAGTTTCAAATTTCATTTCTGCTGGAGGCAGCGAGGTGGTTCAATATCCTGAAATTGAAATCTCTAAGACCCAAGTTCAAATCTTGTCTCAGACAATGACTAGTTGTGTGATTTAGAGCAAGTCATTTAATCTCTGTCTGCCTCAGTTTCTTCATTATAAAATAGGAATTATAATAGCCTCTACCTTTCAGGATTGTTGTTAGAATCAAATGAAATAATAATTATAATGTGCTTGGCCCATAGTAAGCACTTAATAAATTCTTGTTCCCTTTCTTCCACTTACTAGCTGTGACACCTGAGGCAAATGTCTTCTTTAAACCATCTCTGAGCTTTTGCATCTATAAAATAAGATGTTGGAAATATTTAAGGTGTTTTTCAGCTTTATAGTCCTCTGGCTATTCAATATATGGCATTTCAGACAGATTGGCTGATGCATGTAGACCCTTAAGAACTAGGTAGGAGTCATTTCCTGGAGGTCACTGCCTGTAACTTCATGGTAGGCAGAAACTGGGAAAGGGTGTTCCTAAATATCTCTGGGGAGTGAGAATCTTCTCCTATAAATCACTCATTTCAGAACTTTTCAGATGATTGAATCTGAAATCCTGACATATAACCTGAATCAATTTGGCCAGATAATCAGACTGTCCCTTGCTCTCTTGACCTAAATGCAGTCCTTGGGAAATTGGGCGAGGGACAATGATCATCTCAGGCACCAAGCCAAGTCCTTGGATCATTTACTCATTGATAGCAGTTTGGTTAGCAGCACATTGAAAACTCTTTTGTCACTAGGCTAATAAGAAAGAAACAGGGGCAACTTTTCAAACCCAGACTTGGATTTCTATTTAGTTGTGCAAATTGCTGGACTTTGAACAAGTGACTTCTCCATCTTAAATTTCAATTCCAGGACTTTCTGAAGTCACTCCTAGAAAATGGGGCCTCAAGGAAGAGGATCAAAGAGATGGGACCAATGGTCTCCCCTTTCCTCTAAGACAGGAATAAACTCATTTCATTTTCTGACAACTCAGTCCAAAGTGTAAGTTTATTTCATTCAATAAACATTAGTTAAACTGTAGGCACACAGAGGTATAGAGGGCAAGTATGGTGGTTAGAACACCAGACCTGTAGTTAGGAAGACTTGGGTTCAAATCTTGCCTCAGACACTTAATAGTTATGTGACCTTGGGCAAGTCACTTAACCCTGTTTGTCTAAGTTTCTTCATCCATAAAATGAGCTGAACAAAAGACAAACAAAATAACCGAGTTTTGTCATGTATAAAGTGAGCTGAAGGAAATGACAAACAAAATGTCCAACTGGGTTCATGAAGAGTCTAACATGACTAAAACAATTGAACAAGGAGGGTACACAAAAATGAGAAATTATACAGACTGTATAATTTAATGTAATATAATGTATTAAACAGACTGCTATCAATGAACTTATATTCAAGTGAAGGAGGAAAGAGGAATATGAATTGTATTTTAAAAGTTTGTGTGTGGTTGGCCATTTAATATAAATACATTTGACCTTTCTGTGTAATGGATAGATCTGGGATTTGGTTTGTCTTGTTTTCAAAGGAAATTGCAATTTTCACCTTTCTGGAGGGTAGGAAGACTGAGCTATCACTGACAGGAGCTTGGGAAGAGTGAAGGAGGAAATGAGGGGAGGTGGGCAGTTAGGATCCAAGGCTACTGTGACTGGATGGTCTCTCTTCACTCTTCTGTCTCCAAGATGGGTATTAAGGCAGACTTAAGCCCATATATCAAACATCTGTAGTCTAAAGGCTTAATATGGATTCAAAAGAAAAGCCATGGTTCCCGACCCCTTGTTAGGGGAGGAAATCTCTTTATTAAAGTAATCAGTATAAAGAAATGAAAATTATCTATAGTCATATAAAAATGCTGTAAATCATTATTAATTAGAGAAATGCAAATTAAAATTATTCCAAGATATCACCTTATACCTATCAGAATGGTAAATATGACCAACAAGGAAAATGATATATGTTGGAGGGGATATGGGAAAATTGGGTCACTAACACATTATTGATGGAGTGGTGAACTGATACAACCATTCTGGAGAAAAATATGGAACCATGTCCAAAGGGCAATAAAACTATGCATACTCTTTGATCAAGTGATACCACTACCAGGTCTATATCTCAAAGAGATCAGAGATAGGGGGGAAAGGAACTATTTGTACAGAAATATTTATAGCAGCTCTTTGTGTAGTGGCAAAGAATTGGAAATTGTGGAGACATCCATTAATTGGGAAATGACTGAACCAAGTTGTAGTATGTGGTTGTGATAAAATATTATTACACTGTAAAAGTTCAGAAAAACATGGAAAAACTTATATGAACTGATACAAAATTAAGTGATAAAGCCAGAATAGTGTATACAATAAGAAATGTTGTGTGATGATCAACTATGAAGGACGAAACTATTATCAGCAATGCAAGAATCCAAGAGAAAACCAAGAGATTCATGAGGAAAAATGCTATCCATAGCCAAAGAAGGAAGTGTTGGAGTCTGACTGCAAATCAAAGCATATCATCTTCCACTTTATTCTTTCATGAGTTTTTCTTTTATTGTAGGTATGATAAGTATCTTCTGTCATGTATAAGGATTATGGAAATATGTATTGCATGAAAGCATTGGTATAGCCTATTTCAGACTATTTACCACCTTGAGGAGGAGAGGAGAGAGGAAGAGAATCTGAATTGCAAAATGTCAGAAAATAATTGTCAAAACTGTATCTCCATTTAATTGAAAAAATGAAAATGCTTTTTAAAAGTAAGTAGTAAATAGAAATTAAGAAAATTATATAGATTAGAATAGATGAAAAGCCACACAAGAGTAAATGAGCTAAGGACCAGGTAGTGTAGCTCTGTGGGTTGACAGCCAAGCCTAGAAATTGGGGATCTTGGATTCAAATTTGGTCTCAGACATTTCTTAGCTGTGTGATTCTGGGAAAGCCACAACCTCCATTGCCTAGTTCTTATGACTCTTCTGCCTTGGAAGCAATACATAGAATTGATTTCAAAATGGAAGATAAGGAATTAAAAAAAAAAAGGTAAATTAGCTTTGCCTGGAAGTAAGTTCAAGCACAGAGAGAAAAAGCTATGGAGGATTAGAGGAATCTACTCTTAATATGACCTACAGTTTTGGACACTGGAATCCAAGAGACATGGAGGGGTGGGATTCTCTATTTATGTCTGGCACATGAGAGATATCTGTTTTTTTAATCCAAAGCCTGTTTGTCAACACACAGGGGAAAAGTTTTTTGTAACAAATTTCTCTGATAAAGGCCTAATTTCTCAAATCAATAGAGAACTAAACCAACTTTATAAGAATACAATCCATTCCCCAATTGACAAATCATCAAAGCATATGAACATGAGATTGTCAGATTAAGAAATAAAAGCTATTAATAATCATATGAAAAAATATTTTAAATCAATCTTGATTAGAGAAATGAAAATTAAAATAACATTGAGGTACCATTGAACACCTATCAGATTGGACAATATGACAATAAAGGAAAGTGATTAATGTTGGAGGGGATGTGGCAAAACTGGAACACCACTGTTGGTAGAGTTGTGAACTAATCCAACCATTCTGGAGGGTGATTTGAAAATATGCTCAAAGGGTTATAAAACTGTGCATACTCTTTGATTCTGTAATACCACTACTGGGTCTGTATTCCAAAGAGATCATAAAAAAAGGGAGAAAGGACATACTTGTATAAAAATATTTATAGCAGCTCTTTTTGTGGTGGTAAAGAATTGGAAATTGAGGGAAATTCCATCAATTGGGGAAAGGCTGGGTAAATTGTGGTATATATTGGTAATGGTATTACCAATATTGTGCAATAAGAAATGATAAGCAAGATGATTTCAGAAAAAGATGGAAAGATTTGCATGAATTGATGCAGAGTGAAATAAACAGAACCAGGAGAACATTGCACACAGTAATATTGTACAATGTTCAACTGTGAAAACTTGACTACTTTCAGCAATGATCTGAGACAATTCTGAAAGACTTTATATGGATTTTATGATAGTAAATTCTATCCACCTCCAGAGAAAGAGCTGTTGGAGTCAGATGTGAATCAATGCATATTATCTTTCACATCAATGTATTTACAGATTTATTTTGGGGTTTTGGTTTTGTATGAGTGTGTTCTTACAACATTGACCTATATGGAAGTGTGTTTTGCATGATAATACATGATTGCTCAGATCAAATTGCTTACCATCTCCTACAGGGGGAGGGAAGGAGACAGTTTGGATCTTATAATTTTGGAAAATATATGTTGAAAATTATTATTACACATAACTGGGAAAATGAAATATCTTTGAACTAAAAAAAAAATATCCCTGTTTGGCATGCCAGAAGATTCATGATGAAACATCCCACTTACCTCCTGATTTAGAAGTGATGAATTCAGAATGGATATTAAGGTATAATTTTTTAAGATATAGCCAATTTTGGAATATGTTTTATTTGAATCTACAAAATTGTAAAAGAATTTTGTTCTTCATTTTTTTCTCAATGGATTGGAGTTGAGAGGTAGAGAAGATGGAGTTTCATTGGCTGAAAAAAATTTAATTAAAACACAAAAAGCAAAGCAAAAGTCCCCATTTGCTTTTCCTTAAAAGCCTCTCTCTAATTCCTCTTTCAAAGTGATCATCTATAAACATGTAGGTATGAATAATTATTGATGTAGAATCCTCTTAGCCTGTAAGAACTTCCACCAGGTCTCATTGCTGACTCTTAGGAAAACTGCTTCAAGTTTGGGCAGAATGAGGTGATGTACACAAACTGGGACACAAAAAATTGCATCTGGGACAGAATTCTCTTTACCTGGCTAGGTGATTATCTTAGAATTCAAAAGATGTGTAGGTGAATGAGAAAACAATGACAGCAAGCCAAAGATATGACTCACCAACTCCAGGCTTTGTAAGTAGTGACAGATGCTGCAAACAATAATCACAAAAGAAAGCAGACAACTCTTGGTATTTGGGGGAGAGAATCACAGAACTTAAGCATTAGAAGAACCCTCTGCAGTCATCTCATCTGAACTATACATGAAAGGAATCTCTATGAATAGCAGAATACACAATCAGTTATTGTCCAGATTCTCATCAAAGATCCCCAAAAAGTGGAAATCCAGAACTTCTCAAGCTCATTCCATTTTTGGAAAACTAATTGTTAAGAAGTTCTCCCTGGAAATTAAATCTAAATTGACTTCTTTACAAATTTCACCCTTTGCTTCTGGTTTTTCCTTTTCTAAAAAATAGAACAAATCAAATTTCTTTTCCAGATGATATCTCTTCAAATATTTGTTCCTCTTAAGTCTTCTCTTTCCCAGGATAAATATATCCAGTTCCTTCAACAAATTTTTATATGATATGGACTGGATACCATTTATGGCTGTCCTTTTTCTGGATACTCCATAGCTTATAAATGTCCTTCTTAAAAAGTAGAACCTACAGTCACTTCCCAGCTGTGTGACCCTGGGCAAGTCACTTGACCCCCATTGCCTAGCCCTTACCACTCTTCTGCCTTGGAGCCAATACACAGTATTGACTCCAAGACAGAAGGTAAGGGTTTAAAAAAAAAAAAAAGTAGAGCCCAGAATTAAGTCTGATACCTCAGATATACTTCTGAAAGCAGGATAGATTCCAATCTGTGTGGTGACCTGTAATTTCCTTCCCATGATAAACTGTAATCATTTGATCATTCGTCCCTCAGACATATCTCAAACTGTTCTCATTCAATTGGCAGAAAAGAGAAAATGAACAATGCTTAGAGAAATACAGGATGGAGGATGAAACATCCAAATATAGGCATGTTTATCAATTCAAAAACTTTCTTAGTGCATGGTTATTATTCTCATATTCATCTTTCTTTACTTTTATGATGTCCTTTCTATATCCTAGATAGTTGTAACTTTGTAAAGTAGAAATGTGATTCCTATTTTATAGATGAAGAAATAGAGTTTAAGTGAATTGTCTAGGGCCACCACAATAGAGGGCAGAACTCAAACTAAAATCAAGGTGTGATACCTGATCTGGGTTTCTTTCTTCTACCATATATGTTCTATTTAATATATTAAATAAAGCATGTCCTATCCCTGGAAGGCAGAGAGAAACAGCAATTATTTTCTCCATTTCACAAATGGAAAAGTAGAAGTTCCAAAGGTTCAATGATTAGCCTGAGGTCACACAGTAAGTCAGTATTGGGAGATAAGACCTTGGCATTCTTGCTCTAGGTGCAGCTAGGTGGAAAAGTGGATATAGTACCAGGTTTGGAATCAGGAAGATTCATCTTTTTGAGTTCAAATCTGGTCTTAGACACTTACTAACTGGGTGTGTTGTCCTTACTTTCCTCATCTGAAAAACAAACTGGAGAGGGAAATAACAAACCACACTAGGATCTTTTCCAAGAAAATCCCAATGGGGTCACTGGCTCTTTTGAACCCAGATCTTCCTCACTTCAAGCCCAGCACTCTATTCATTTACACAACCTAGCTAGGTTAAATACTCCCCAATCCTTGCCCCACCCAGTTCAATTTGCCTGAAGATGGCAAAATTCTCAGATACAGTTCTGTTTCTAAGCTTAAACCAGGCTTAGATGATTATACCTTACAGCTTGTTAGAGCTAGAAAGAACCTAGATACCATCTAACTCATTTTACAGATGGAAAAATGGAAAACCAAGGTTAGTTTACCCAAAGAGGTCAGACCACTAATTAAGGGTAGAACTAATAAGTTAGGCCCCCTAAATCCCACACCAGTAACTCTTTTTGCTACATTAAGCTGCTCCCTTAGAATTTCTTTAAACCCCTGATCCCACAATCTCTGATTTGCAAATGAGGAATATAATAGAGGATCACTTCCTTCACCAGATATGGTCACTCCAGCCTCAGGTGCTATGATCTAAAGGAAGGAACACAGGAGAATCCCTGTTAATGTAGTGATGATTGAACAAATTATGATTTCTGGAATATGAATATGGTGGAATATTTGGAGAGCAGTATGGCATTGGACCTACATTCGAATTCTGGCTCTTCAACATACTACCTATGTAATGTAATCTTCAGCAGTTCACTTTGGTCCTCAGATTCCTCATCTGTAAAATGTAAGTTTTAGATTAGATTACTTTTAAGTTCTCTTCTAGATCTTTACCTATAATTCTATGGTTATTATATCTTAACAAGTGATGCATATGAGGAAATTAGAGAGTTTCAAGAAACATGGGAAAATATGTAGGAAATGATATCATGAAGTAAGTAGAACCAGGTCATGATCATGCATAGTGAACAGTAATGTAAATGGAAAAAAAAAACCAAACTACATTGAAACTGAATACTTTGTAAAATTTTAATGACCCATCTTGGTTCCAAAGGAAAGAGGAAACTCCTTCCTTTTGCTAGACAAGTAGGGGGATGATGAAAGTAGACTTTATATTTGATGTTAGGTGGCATTACAGTTTTTGTTTTTTATAACTATTTTTCTTCACCTTAAAAGAAGCTGTACTAGAGGTAGGAAATGGGGGAGGAAATAATTCCTGTGATGTCTGTGGTATAAAACAGATGGCCATTAAAATCTGAAAAAAGGAGAGAGAGAAAGGGAGAGAGGACGGAAGAAAGGAAGAAAGGAAGGGAAGAAGGAAGGAAGAAAATAAGGAAGGGAAAGAAAGAAGGAAGGAAGGCACAAAGGAATGAAGGAGCTTAAAGAAACTAAAAGAATCACTGGTTTATAGTTCAAATATAGCCTCTACTATGGAATTAGCTGTAACAAGTCATTTAATCTCTTTAGGCCTCTGTTTCCTTATCTATAGAATAATGGAATTGAACTCAATTATTTGCTTCTAGCTATAAATCATTTAAAAGCTATGAAACCTGTCAAACTGCCTTCATTAAGCTCCTGACTATAGCTGCTCATTCACTTTTGGCCCAGCTCTCTCATCTGTGGCTCCAAGAAGCTGTAGTATGCACAGCCTCAGTACCAAACCAGGTTGAGGGTAGCTGATGGGTGTCAAACCCATCCATGAGTTAGGGGGGGGGGGTGTCTGCTCCAAACACATGAAAATTTTCACCAATGGAATGGGTGAATAAGAACTATTTGTTCCCCAGCTGTGTGACCCTGGGCAAGTCACTTGACCCCCATTGCCTAAAAAAAAAAAAAAGCTATTTGTTCCAATAGTCATGAGAACAGCTAAAGCAGTGCTGTGGGGGTGCTTAGAGCTTGGTTAGAGCAAGATACCAAGGTACCAAGGTTATCCACTCAGCCCATTGTCAAGCATTCTGATTTTTATCTTGCCACTGGATTAGATGATACTGAAAGAGAGAATGAGATTGATGAGACTGTGCCTCTGTCTCCTTAAATCCAATTCACATTTGAGGCAAGGCATCATCTCATGATGCCATGCATCCTCTTTGAATGAAGGATCAACAACAATGGCAATTATGGCAGAGGCCAGTTTGGGCATTATATAAGATGACTGATCCTTCAAGGTGAGAATTTGAATTCAGTCTCCCTTAATAAGGCAAGTTCAAGCATGTATTTTTTGGAGCCAGCAGTACAGAAAAAAACAAATCGAATGACTAGAATCTAAAAAAAGTTCTAAAACAGGGGAGGAGGGCACAGCGAAGTGTCTCAGTGAATTGAGACCCAGGACTAGAGTTGGGAGGTCCTGGGTTCTGTCTGTCCTCTGCTAGTGGGTTGGGCATTTACAGGGTGGTTTAGATGGAGGAGAAGTACTTGGCCAGGAGTCCCCAAATTCTTATCCAGAGAATCTTGTTTTTCAGTCATTTTCAGTTGTATCTGGTTTGTAAAAGTTGATTTACCTCTCTGGGCTTCAGTTGTTTCATATATGACATTGAGTGGGGTAGAAGGAAGATCAGATAATTTTCAAGGTCATTTTCAGCTTTGACATAATGCAATTTTATCCCTTCTAGCTTTAAGGCTTAACCCTGATGGTTATTTCTTTCCAGCTGTATGCATTCAGAAAAGCATTCTGGAGGCAGTACCTTATTCAAAAAATTGTGGAAATGTTTAGAGGGAGATAATTTCACATAGCCTGAAGTCATGCAAAGGTCAGGGGAGAACTATATTATTTGATCAATTTGGGAAAGCTTTATAGAGCAGAGAGAAATAGTATGGGATAGTGAATGGAGACCTGACCCTGAAGCCAGGAAACTTGGGTTCAAGTCTCATCTCTGATACATACTGGCTGTGTAATCCTGGACAAAGCAACTAAATTCTCAGTGTTCTATGCAACTCTTTTAAGACTGTAAATTGCAGAAAAGGTGCCTAGGGGCATTATGTGGCACAGTGGATAGAGGTCCAGGCTGGAGTCAGGAGGACCTGCGTTCAAATTTGACCTCTGACACTTTCTAGCTGTGTGACCCTGTGCAAATAATTTACCCCCATTTGCCTGGTTCTTCTGTCTTAGAGAGGAAAGAAAGAAAGAAAGAAAGAAAGAAAGAAAGAAAGAAAGAAAGAAAGAAAGAAAGAAAGAAAGAAAGAAAGAAAGAAAGAAAGAAAGAAAGAAAGAAAGAAAGAAGAGAGAGAGAGAGAGAGAGAGAGAGAGAGAGAGAGAAAGAAAGAAAGAAAGAAAGAAAGAAAGAAAGAAAGAAAGAAAGAAAGAAAGAAAGAAAGAAAGAAAGAAAGAAAGAAAGAAAGAGAGAGAGAGAGAGAGAGAGAAAGAAAGAGAGAAAGAAAGAGAGAGAGAGAAAGAAAGAAAGAAAGAAAGAAGGGAGGGAGGGAGGGAGGGAGGAAGGAAGGAAGGAAGGAAGGAAGGAAGGAAGGAAGGAAGGAAGGAAGGAAGGAAGGAAGGAAGGAAGGAAGGAAGGAAGGAGGGAAGGAGGGAAGGAGGGAGGAGGGAGAGAAGGAGGGAAGGAGGGAAGGAGGGAAGGAAAAATGTCCTCCCCTGAGAGTTCCATGTGCAAGTGAAAGCATAGGTCCAGTCTTTTCATTGAGAAGATGAGAGATTTCAGCATGGAACAATCATACATCCTGGTAGATTAGGTCTGGGGGAAGGAGGGCTTAGAGAGAATGACTGACTACATAGGATGGGGGAGGGTGGAGAGGGAGAGAGGATCAGAAGGACCTGGGGAATCTGATCCAGCCTCTTCATCTTAGAGGTAAGACAAACTCACAGAGAGGGACAGCGTTGCCTAAAGTCAAACAATACGTTAGTAACAGAGGGAATCATGGGTCTAATCTTGGGACTTTAAGCCCAGGATACTTTCCAGTACAGCTGGGCAGGCTGATTTTTATGCAGTCTTGGTCTCTTGCCCTAGGGGTTGCTTTCTGCACTGAAGGAAATCTCAATGTTTTTTCTCTTTTTTCCATTTTGCCTTCAGGCAGACTGCAGGAAGGAGGGAGAGGGAGGGAAAAGGAGAGAGGAAGAGGGAAAGGTTTGGGAAGGGAAAATAGGGTCTGAAGCCCTTACACACTAGGCAGCCTGAGCAATGGGGGAGAAGATGTGTAAAAGGTAGAGTTAAGTAAGATGTCAGGGAAACTTCCCCCAAATCACAGCTGTGCAAAAGTGGATAACGATTTGTTAGGCTCATTTTAGTGGGACTTCCTTTCCATTATAGATTGGACTAGATGGACAGTAAAGTCCCTTGAAATTCTTAAAATCTGTGATTCTGTGAAAAACAATGCATGGGGTAGGGATGAGAGAGCTGAAACATTTTAATGGACTATAAACTCTATTAAGAATTAGCAAGTTACTTTAATGAAGGCAAGGTGTCCAGAACAGCAGCTAAGTGGTACTTGAGCATGAGGCCTGGAGTCAGGAAGACCTGAGTTCAAATTTAGCCTCATGCACTTACAACTGTATTACTGATGCTGAGTAAGTCCTGGTGGGGCCCTGCTTCAGTGTGACCCAACTGATCACCTGTTGGGGGCTATGCTGCTCTGATCTTCTAGGTGGGGCTAGATGAAATCTAAGGCCTCTTCCAATTGTTAATCTCATGATCCCTAAAGCCTGAGAGTTTTGAGCTAAGAACCTCATCTCTACCTTTGAGTGCTTCCAGGTTACTGGACTCCTGGTTTAAATGGATCCATCTCCCTCCTTCCCATCCCAAAGTGGTCCTGACCATTGCCTTAATTTGCCCAAGGACTTCCATTTTTCACAAATTAAACAATTATGTCAAAAAGAGATGATACAAGGACAGCCAGAGAATTCAGTGGATAGCCAGACCTGGAGAGAGAGGGTCCTGGGTTCAGATTTGGTTTCAGATACTTCCTAATGTGTGACCCTGGGTAAGTCACTTAAGGGTTGAAAAAAAAAAAGAAGTGAGAGATTAGATTATGGGGACAAGGAGGACTTGTTTTCTACCCTGATTCTCTCTTATTTTGTCTGCAACCATAGGGAATTAAAACTATTAATGAGGCTGACAAATTCCAGATAAACACCTATGAGGAATAAGATGTGTGTCAAGCTAGAAAAGTATACTCCAAATTTTTTGATTACACATCTCTAGTAATAAAAACAATTTTAATGGCTATTTATTTAAAAAAGTATATACAAGTCTTACTATGCAAATATATGATGTGCATTATAAAACATGCAAATAAAAAATTTTAATTATAAGATAAAATATTTTAATTTCCTGTATTAATAATATAAAACTTTTTTCTCACTAAAATTAATAATATTTAAGTGCATATAAATGGTACAGTGGATAGTGTGCCAGACCTGGAGTCAGGAGGACTCAACTTCCTGAGTTCAAATCTGACCTCAGATATTTACTAGCTCTATACCCCAGTCAAGTTGCTTAATCCTGTTTGCCTCAGTTTCTTCATCTGTAAAATGAGCTGGAAGGTCCTGCAACTAAAAAAAAACTAGAAAAAGAACAATTTTAAAATCACAAATTAAATAGCAAATTAGAAATTCTGTAAAATCAAAGGATGTATTTATTAGGAGAGATTAATAAAATTAAAAGAAGACCATTGAAATAATAAATAAGACAAGCAGCTGGTTTTATGAAAAAAAGTAAATAAAATAGATAAATCATTGACTAATTTGATTTTTAAAAAAGATAGAAGAAAACCAAACCACCAGTATCAAAAATTAAAAAGGTGGAATCACAACCAATGAAGAAAAAGTTAAAACAATTATTGGGAGGTATTTTGCCCAAGCATATGCCAAATAAATCTGACAATCTAAGTGAAATAGATGAATATATAAAAAAATTAATTGCCTAGAATAACAAAAGAGGAAAAAAAAATACTTAAATAATCCCATCACAGGAAAAGAAACTGAAAAAACCATAAAAGAATTCTCTAAGAAAAAAGCCCCAGGGCCAGATGGATTCACAAGTGAATTCTACCAAACATTCCAAGAGTAATTAATTTGATACTGCATAAACTATTTGAAAAAATAGAGGAAGAAGGAATTCTTCCAAATTCCTTTTATGACACAAATATCGTTCTGATACCCAAACCAGGAAGATCTAAAACAGAGAATAAAACTATAGTACAATTTCTCTAATGAATATTGAGGCAAAATTTTTTATTTAAAAATATTTCTCCACTCTTTTTTATTATAAAGATGTTTTTGTTTACCAATTACATGTAATAATGAATTTCCATATAAGTTTTCTGAAGTTATATGATAGATGAAAAAATTTCAAATAAAATACTACATATATCACAAGGATCACACACTATGATCGGGTGGGTTATATGCAAGGATAGTTCAATATTAGGAAAACCATTAACATAACTGACAATAGCAATACAACCCTTCCTCCTCAATAGAAAGCAGAGGAGGATTTCAAAAGACTCAGAAAAAGCCTTTGACAAAATACAATACCCATCCCTTATATAAAAATATTGGCATAAATGTAGCTTTCCTTTCAATGACAAATGACATTCATCTAAAACCATCAGCAAGCATTATCTGTATTGGGCATGAACTAGAACCTTTCCCAATAAGTTCAGCAGTGAAGCAAGGATACTCATTATCATCGCTTCTATTCAACATTGTACTAAAAATGCTGGCTATAGCAATAGGAGCAGGAAAATAAATTTGAAAAGGGAATGAGGAAACAAAAATATCACTCTTTGCAGATGGAATACTTAGAGAACCTCAGAGAATCAACCAAAAAACTAATAGAAATAACGAAAAACTTTAGCAGAGTTGCGATTACAAAATAAACTCACGTAAATCATCAGCATTTCTATTTACCACCACCAAAATCCAACAGCAAGAGATAGAAAAGGAAATCCTATTTAAAATAACTAAAGACAATATAAAATATCTGAGAGTATACCTACTTAAACAAACCCAGCGACTTATATGAACACGATTACAAAATACTTTGTTCACAAATAAGACCCAGACAATTAGAAAAATATTAATTGCTCATGGATAGACTGAGGCCATATAATAAAAATGACAATTATACATACATTAATTTACCTATTCAGTGCCATACCAAACCATCCAATAACTAATTCCTAGAACTAGAAAAAATAACAAAATTCATTTGGAAGAACAAAAGGTAAAGAATATCAAAGGAAACAATAAAAAAATGAAGGAAGGAGGCCTATATGTGTCTGATCTCGAACTATACTACAAAGCAGTAATCGTAAAAATAATCCAGTACAGACTAAGAAATAAAGTCATGGATCAGTGGAAAAGATTAGGTAATCAACATGTCATAGTAGTTAATAACCATAGTAACCAAATGCTTGATAAACCTAAAGATCCAAGCTATGGGGGAGGAGGAGGAAAGAACTTACTGTTTGAAGAAAACTGCTGGGAAAACTGAAAAACAGTATGGTAGAAACTAGGCATAAACTGACATTCATTCACATCATACACTAAGATCAAGTCAAGATGGATACTTGGTCTAGAAATAAACAGGTATACCATAAACAAATTAGGGGAACCTGAAAAGTTTACCTGTAAGATTTATGGATGAGGGAAGGATTTCTGTCCAAACAAGACATAGAGAACAAAACAAAAAAAAATGAAATTAATAATTTTGATTATATTAAATAAAAAATGGTTTTATACATATAAAATCAATGCAACCAAGATTAAAAGGAAAACAACAAATCTGGGGGAAATTTTTATAGCAAGTGTCTCTGACAAAGGCCTCATTACTCTAATATATAGAGAAATGAATCAAATTTATAAGAATATAAAACAGTCCACAATTGAAAAATGGTCAAAGGATATGAGCAGGTAGTACTCAGATGACAAAATTAAAACTATAATCATATGAAAAAATGTTCCAAATCACTATTGATTAGAGGAATGCAAATCAAAACAACTCTAAGGCTCACCTCACACCTATCAGATGAATTAATATGACTAAAAAGGAAAATGATAAATGTTGGAGGGGATGTAAGAAAATTGGGACACAAATGAATCATTGATGGAACTGTGAACTGATGCAAGCATTCTGGAGAATAATATATGGAACCAATCTCAAAGGGCCATAAAACTACTCATACCTTTTGATCCAGCAATATCACTACTGGATTGGTTTCCCAAAGAGATCAGAGATAGGGGAAAAAAGATGTACTTGCACAAAAATATTTTTAGCAGCTCTTTTTGTAGTGGCAAAGACTTGGAAACTGAAGGGGTGCCCATTGGATGGGGAATGGCTGAACAAATTGTGGTTTGTGGTTATAATGGAATACTATTTTTCCATTTAAAAAATGACAAACAGGAGAAACCTGGAAAGGCTTTTAAAAAATGATGCAAAGTGAAGTGAGCAGGACCAGGAGAATATTGTATACAGTTAATAGAAATATTGTACGATGATCAACTGTTAAGGACTAAACTATTATCAATCAAACATGAAAATCCCAAGAGACTCAAGAGGAAAAATGCTATTCATGGTCAAAGAAGGAAGTATTGAAGTCTGATTGCAAATCAAAATTTTTTCATTAGTTTTCTATTGTATGCATCTTCTATTATGGTATGATGAATATGGAAATATATATTGCACAACCATCAAAAATTGTTTCTACATTTATTTAAATAAAAAAGAAAACTTTTTTAGTATCACTCAGTCCAAAGTTCTTCTATCACATAAAGCCAGAAGCAGGCTTGCTTACTTCAAGTTCCCACAGAATCAAATAGACTACACCCAAGCAAACAATGTCTAGACATGCTCTAAGGACTAGTCCCCTATTCAGTCCATCAATAAGCACAGTGAATAGAATACTGGACATAGAGTGAGGAAGATCAGAGCTCAAATGCCACCATAAAGAGTTCCTAGCTGTGTGTCTGTGGGCAAGTTACTAGTGTCTTTCATAATATTATTGCAGAACAAAGTAATTTCAAATTATATATATATATATATATATATATATATATATATATATATATATATATATGGTATAAAATAGAAGTTCTGAGCATTTGTATGAGTATAAACCAAAGCAAAAATAAACTGATTTTGCATTAATTTTTTTTAATGAACTGGAGAAGGAAATGACAAACCAAGTATTTGTTGCCAAGAAAACCCAAAATGAAGTCATGAAGAATTGGACATGACTGAAAAATGATTGAATGACAATAATTGGATGTTTCATTATTTGCTAAAATCTTGATTTAATACTTTGAGATATAGTGAATTAAAGGTCTGGTTCTAAGCTCAGTTTATTTTTATTGGTTTTTAATGACTAACAGTCATTAACTGGAGAAGTTACCTCACAAAGATATATTGATCCAAGTGGGAGAAATTCATTTTTGGTAAATATATATTTTTCAGCTTTATTACACATTATTCAAAGGGTTTTATTGAAATTTGGTTAGTAAAGAAAGACTGTATATATAACTGGGTCTTGAATAGCACTAATGATGGATCTCCAGAAGAGGTAGCATTATTTGAAGACAAACTGCCTATTTCCATTAGGCTGGAACCAATAGCCATCTTTTAGCAATACCAAAATATGTATAGCAGAACTATTTCATCTATTGAGCAATAGCTAAATAAATTGTGGTACATGGATGTAATTGAATATTACTGTGCTGTGAGAAATGACTAAAAGAGTGAATATAAAGAAGTATGAAAAGATTTATACTATCTGTTGTAGAATGATTGCAGCAATGTAAATGGAAAGAATGACTAAAAAATAAACAAAAGAAAATGCTGTGAAAGTATAAAGAAAAGTATGACTCCAAAGAGACATAAGCAGACATCCTCACCTCCTTACTTTGAATATGAGATATCAATTGGTGTCATCCATTGCATATACTTCCAGACTTTGACCAGTTTTGCTGGTTTTTCTTCCTCTTTTTTTCTTTCTTTTTAAAAATATTGTTTATTATTTGGGATGGCTCTTTTGGGGGAAGCAGAAGAGATACTGATGAAGAAAGAGAAATGCTGTTGAAGTAAAAAAATAACCATCAAAGATATAAATCAAAATTTATTTTTAAAATTAAAAAGAAATGTATTTGGCAGAACCACCCCATGCCTTTTAAAGATGACACTGGAAGACTGACAACAAACAACAAAGTGGGAAAGACCTGTAAAAGCTGTTGTGTTTGCTTTTTCTTTATTTAGAAGCTCCTGCTTCCATCAGCAATAGTGTTTAGAACTTGGAATACGATAGAGACCTTTGAAAAACAATTATTGCTGTCCAGTTTCTAGTCTCCTATCTGACTTTTTTTTCCTTTTTACAAATACCTTCTTATTTTTCTTTTTAAAAAATCTTTACTTTCCATCTTAAAATTAATACTGTGTATTGGTCCCAAGGCAGAAGAGCAGTAAGGGCTAGGCAATGGGGGTTAAATGGCTTGCCCGGGGTCGGACAGCTAGAAAGTGTTTGAGGCCAGATTTGAATGCACAACCTCCCATCTCTAGACCTGCTTTGCAATCCACTGATCCTCCTCATTGTCCCCTATAAATACATTCTTGACTAATGTCATAGGTTCTGATGGCTTCCAAAGTCTCACATGGAAGGAATAGACAAGTACAATTGATTTTTGTTTGCTTTTCAAAGAGGAGAGCGTACCAACCAGTTAGACTTGATGCTCATAAAAGACAAATTCGAATGTTTGTACTCTCATATCATATAACTTCTATGCTATGTTAGGAAATAGAAGTAGCATTAATGAAAACAAAGATGGGAAGAACAATAAGACTAGATCAAGTGTACATAGTCAAGGTTCATGCTGGAGGCCACATAATTTTTATTGCATTTTTTAAAGTGTCCAAAGAAGGATACTTGGTCTTGGAGGGAAAATCTCTTGTTGCCCCAAAAATATGTCTAAGGGAAGAATAATAGATATCTTTTATAGAACACTTTAAGGTTTGTAAAACACCGTACAAATATTTTCCTGAGAAATAGCTGCTCTTATTATTCCTATTTACAGATGAGGAAACTGATACAGACTTTCCCATTTCTACAAAATTTTGATGAAAATAATCACACAAGGATGGAGGGCATCTTGAGTAAAGCACAGTAAGACAAAAGTATTTTTTATGACCCATTTTGAAGTTTTTTTGACAAAGATACTGGAGTGGCTTGCCATTTCCTTCTCTAGCTCATTTTACAGATAAGGTAACCAAGCCAAATAGAATTAAAGGACATGCCCAAGATCACACAGATAGTTTGTAAGGCCAAATTTGAACTCAAGAAGATGAGTCTTAAGGGGCAGCTAGATGGCTCAGTGGATTGAAAGCTAGGCCTAGAGATGGGAGGTCCTGGGTTCAAATCTGGCCTCAGATACTTGCTTGCTATGTGACCCTGGGTAAGTCACTTAACCCTCATTGCCTAGCTCTCACTGTTCTTCTATGTTGGAACTAATATACAGTATTGATTCCAAGATAGGAGAAAGAGGAGGAAAAGAAAGAAGAAGAAGCTGCTTGTGATATTCTTTAGTAGATCCCATCTTTACCATCACATCAAATTATACAGAGAAAACAAAACCCTGCTATGTGTGTTGATTATTGACTATAAGAAAATTTGTTGTTTTCTTTTAATCTTTGAGAGTAAAATAAAACTTGAAGTCTCTTATCAACATGGTACCTCCTGTACATAATCCAAAATCATATGCCAGGGAGTTTCAACCCCACCTCACAAAATGATTACATTCCTAAAGAGTTTTAAAATGGAGAAAATTGCTGGTTGTGGAGAGGGTCCTGATTGTTTTGTCCTAAATGGTTATTTGTGGACACACTATGGGAAATATCACAAGAGGCTGGAGTTTTTGAAGAGGGTTGGGATGAAGAAAGCAATAATAGGGAATGGAATGACTCCCTCATTCAAGGATTCCAAACCTTGACCCTTTCTCTACTCTCCTTCCTTCTACCATGTAGTGTTAAGTCCTTCTGGGGTTTGAGACATTAGACTTTTCCCTTCTTCTCCTGTAATGACAGACTTGTAAGCCTTGATGTAGCTGTCCTGATGCAGACTCTGAGCTATTTCCTTGTGTCTGGAGATGCAAGATTTTGGACTCAATACAGTTCTTCCTTTTCTTCTGGGAGCAGAGGCCAGAAAAGAGTTCCTGAAAGGAGAGGCATTGGAAATCCAGACATCCAGCTTAGTGGCTTTTCTGGGTTAAGCTGATGAACATGTTAACAGTAATAAAAGCTAGCATTTCCAAAGTTTTAAGGTTTGTGAAGCACTTTACATGTTATCTCATTTGGTCCAGTATTCTATCAACTTTGTTATCTAGATGCCTATACCTTGTTTCTATTTCTAATTTTCAAAACTATCTCAATAGGATAGTGGTGGCAAATCTATGGCATGGGTGCCAAAGATGGCATGCAGATTGCTCTCTGTGGACATGTGGCTACTTTCCTGTCCACCAATTGATTCCTGGAAAGGCAGAGGGACTGGGATATAGTTGCTCCCTTCCCCCTCTCTCCATCCCTTTGCCCAGCAGTCAATGGGAGTGCACAGAAGATAAGATGGGTGGCTCATAGAAGGAAGAGCTGGAGGGGAGCAGAGCACTCAGGGCACTCCCCTCCCCCTCTCTACACTTGCTGAGGGCATTCCTCACTTCACCCACCCAGCAGCTCAATGGTAGCACTTCCTCCCTCTCCAGTGTGGGGTATGGGGGAGGCAGGGCACACCTGGCACTTGGTGGTGGGGGCATGGCACAAAGTCACTGGTGGGGCAGGCACAACACTCAGTCTGGGGGGTGGGGTGAAGGCAGGGCCTGGTACTCTGTCTTTAAAACGTTCATCATCACTGCAGTAGGACATTATGCCCTATTGGACATAGGAAATTTTGGACAATGGGAAATTGAAGTAAGGGCCTCCAACCTCCTAGTACTGGCAATATGGGAGATGGGTTATTTTAAGAAAAAAGGAGTTGGAAGGTTTTTTTGTTTTGTTATTGTATTTTTCTGATTTTAGGCCACCTATTTCTACTTTAAGTAAATTATCCTTTTTTTCCTCTTTTACACAACTACAATGTATTATCATGTACTTAATTACTGTCTGATCATGGGAAAAAATCAGAGACATTAGAGTTTCAGTGGAGTAATTTGGGTAGATATTAATCTTAAATAGGTTAAGAAAACCCAAATCTATTAAATATACCAGATCCTTGAAAGTTATAATTACCTACTTTAATTATTAATTATCAATATTTAAAATGATTATTTAATTATTAATTTTAAATAACTTAATTTTTAATATCAAATAAGGCATAAAATGAGGAAACATATGTTCATTAAATCTGTTGGTTCCAAATATGGATAAGCCCTACTGTAGAATCCAAATGGAAGAGTGATTCCTCATACAGATGGTGAGTACTTCCAAGTACTTCTGTTCTGGGATGATATATATTGACTACATGAAGCACCAAAATGTTGCTGAGCTTCATAAAATAAATTCATATTCACTCAAAATTTTCCTATCTACATGTGAAAAACCATGTGGTGAAGAATGCCTGCCATCCCTATAATGATATCCAATTGTACATATAAATAATCCATAGAATTGCTCTACCAGTTCATATAACAAGCAGAGACTGCTCATAAAATTGAACTGGAGGAAAAAAGTGAGATGGTTTATCTTGGGGAATTACATAGTGATTTTATTGCCCTCCCCCCCACTTCTCCTGAAACAAAGATCCATTTTAAAAGCTACAATTAAAAACTACAAAAAAAAAAAAACTACAATAACCAAAGGATAATACAGTTTGGTATAATACAGTATGGTAAGAATAGGGGACCCAGGGGGCACAATGGATAGAGTTCTGGGCTTAGAGTCAGGAAGACTCATCTTCCTGAGTTCAAAATTGGTTACTAGCTGTGTGACCCTGGGCAAGTCATTTCACTCTGTTTGCCTCAATTCCTCATCTGTAAAATGAGCTGGAGAAGGAAATGGGAAACTGCTCTAGTAATTTTGCCAAGAAAACTTCACAAAGAGGGGGACATGTCTACAAAATGACTGAACAACAAATGGTGCGTGTGAGTAGACAGCTACACTATCACCCATCAAAAATTATGGAGGGGGCAGCTCGGTGGCTCAGGGGATTGAGAACTAGGCCTAGAAATGGAAGCTCCCAGGTTCAAATCTGGCTTCAGACATTTCCTAGCTGTGTGATCCTGGGAAAAATTATTTAATCCCCATTGCCTAGCCCTTACCTCTTTTCTGCCTTGAAACCAATATATGATATTGATTCTAAGAGAGAAGATGAGAGTTTTTAAAAATCGTGAAGGAGAAATAGGGTAGAAGTGTAAAGCAAAGCCTGAAATTAATTAACTTCAAATCATTCTTGTTAATTAATCTGGTTAAGTCATAACTGCTGATTTAATCATAATAGCCCCAGTTATTAGTTGATTGAATAACAGTATAAGAAATAATAATCACTAATCATAAGGAAGAACAATTAGCAATCACAATCATAGAGAGATTTGTAGGAATAGGAATAAGATCAACCCCCTGACAAAGATACCCTTGACTCAGAGCACTTTGCCCTCAGCATCCTGGTACATTTCCTCAGCATCTAGGGACATGTCACAAGGCAGAAAGGACATGCCATAAAGCAGAGGGAGTACCAAGACTTTCTTCCTGTTATTTTATTTTGGTTGATGATATCCTATATGGCATCTTTGAACATATCAGTAACCTTACAGGAGGAAGGGAGGAGAGAGAGAGAGAGAACATCTGCTCTAACTTCCCCAAGAAAGAAAGTTTTACTTATTGTTCTCTTTGCATCACTCCTTGCACTCTTTGCATATACTATAGATTTCTGTATGCTATAATGTCCTCTGTAAAGTCTCAGATCCTGACTGCTATGATGTGCACCTCTCACAATCAAGTCAATTTGCTCAGAAGATCTTCGCTAAGTCTCTTTCATTTTACAGAAGATACCATGAAAGATACTCAAGATAACCAAAAGGCAACTCACATCCATTGCTATCCACTTGATTCCAAGAGGGCTGGAGGTAGATCTAAAAACACATGGATGCTGGTAGAGGATTCACAGGGGGACAGAGAATGAGAGTCCATTTTTAGAGGAACGACTCCTATCATTGAATGGACTGGTGGATCCATTGGAATAAGCAAAAAGTGAATGTTTTGGTTGAGAGCAAAGAGAACCAGAAAAATTCTCTAGAGCCCAGCCTAGAAGAAAGATAAGAATCAAGGGGAAGGAGGGAAACATAGATTAAGTACCTCCTACATGCCCAGAACTGGGCTAAGCACTTTGCAAATGTTATCTCTTTTAATGAGATTATAATATAAACTAAATTTGGTGAAAGGAAACTGGATAGGGATAGAGGAGTGCTACTCAGCACCCCACACTGTGACAAGCAGCTTCTGTCCTTTTAATTTAACTTTTCACTTATTCTAGTGAATAGACAATTCATGTTACCTCAGCACTTCAAGGAATACAAAATGTTTCCCTTGTCACAATACTAAAAAGGAGGTAGTACATGGCAGGCAGGAAGATGGTATTGCTTAAGAGATCAGTGTTTAAAGTGCTAAACTCAAGAGTCAGGAGGTCTAAGTCCAAATCTGTCTCAGAGTCTTACTAGCTGAGTCCTTTGGGGGAAAACTTCTCAGGGCCTCAGTTTTTACATTTATAAATGGGCATAATAATAGCATCTACCAGAGGCAGCTAAATGGCTCTGTAGGCCTGGAGATGGAAGATCCTGGGTTCAGATACTTCCTGGGTATGTGACTTTGAGTAAGTCACTTAACCCCAATTGCCTAGTCCTTACCAATCTTTTACCTTGGAAATGATAGAATTGATTCTAAGACAAAAGTTAAGGGTCTTTAAAAAAAATAATAACATCTACCTGCCTGCTGTGAGGATCAAATGAGACAATATATGTAAAGTGTTTTGAAAACCTTAATTGTTATTATTCAATCACTTCCAACTCTCCATGATCCCATTTGGTGTTTTCTTGGCAAAGATACTAGAGTGGTTTGCCATTTCCTTCTCTAGCTCATTTTAGAGATGAGGAGACTGAGGTCAAAAGGGTTAAATGACTTGCCAAGCATCACATAGTTAGTAAAACATCTGATACTGAATTTGAACTAAGGTCTTCCTGATCCTACTGATATCCACTGAGCCACCTAGCTGCCCTTAAAATCATAAAGTGCTATATAAATGCTAGTTACAGTTATTATTATTATTGTTATTTTTGTTAGCACTAGATTTGAAGTCAGTGGATCTCAGTTCAAAACCCAGATCTGACTTCGACTTCTTGAATGAACTTGGGAAAGTTTGGGCCCTGATTTCTTCATCTGTCAAATATGGGAGGAGGATGAAATGATCTCGATATCTATCTTCTAGCTCTAATCTGTGCTCCTATTCCTATTTTATAGATAAGGAAAATAAGTACTTGAGACAATACATAATTTATTGTTGTAGCTAGAGTTATACACATAGATATGTTAGTCAAGATCCTTTTTCAAGGTATTTTCTGATTCTGAGACCAACACTTGGGCTACTAGACCACTCCACTTACCTAGTCCAGTACTAAGCATTTAATAACTCCTCAGCTACACTTCCTGAATAGATAGGCTTGGCCGTAAGAGAGGCAGTAGACATGGAGAGGGAGAAAGTGGTTTGAGGGGTCTGATGGGGAATGGCTCCTATGGGTTTTCTGGAAGCTAGGTTTAGAAATGGTTAAAGTGTTAGACTTAGAGTAGGGAAAACCTGAGTTCAAATCCTGTCTCTGACAACTGACTAGTTGTGTCACCACAGGTAAGTTATCAAGTTCAATTCACTCATCTGTAAAGTGAAATTAATAATAGCGAATTATGAGGCTCAAATGAGATGTATGAAAAAGAGTTTTGTAAATATTCAAGCAATGGGGGCAGACAGTGGGCAGTGAGGGGCAGTAATAGGAACGGGACCCTCACACTCAGAAATCTTGCATTACTCACTATTAGCACTGGTTAAACATCAACTACAAAACCTATAGTTTCAGCATTAGTCAACATGAATTGCAGATTACCCACTCCGTGTCCTGGATCTGTAATATTCTATACTGGGTATTGGCTTTGTGCCTAATTTGCTTTATTAATTACTCATATTGTTTGTAGAACTGAAAGACATAATTAATTGCCTGTAGTGGCCTCCAATTAACCACATCTCCCCCCACTCCATGTTCTCTTTCCAGAAGGGCAGCGAGACCTCTCCCATGTTGGCAAATGATGACAAGGTGGACAATGGAGGAACATAGAAATTGCACAATGGGGACCCAGGCATTCCAGAAGAATCCCCCAATCTTGTGCGTGCTCCTTATTCCCTATGGCAACAAACCCCAAAACATACCTCCCACCTGAGTTTGGAAAGGAAGTTGACAAGCTCCCAGACCCCAATAAATATGCCAACCCCGATCCAGGTGTGGAAGCTGCCATTCTACAACAGAGCTGCTATTCCATACCATCAGCTCCAGAGGCTACTCCACTAGCCCCGGAGCTTGTCCTCCAGCCCTAAGTCTACCTGATTAGCCCTCAGACTATTCCACCAGCTATTGGCTATTATACTACCATTAACCACTTCTTCAAATAAAATTCTTTTCCTACTTCTGGATTGAATGGAGTTTGAGTCTCCCATTCTGGGGGCAAGGGGAGACCCTGCTACAAACGTGGGTGTGTTTCTCCTACAACAAAAGTATTATAATTGTTGGTGTTGTTCATTTGTTTCAGTTGTATCCTACTCTTCATAACCCCACTTGGGAATTTCTTGGCAAAGATATTGGAGTGTTTTGCCATTTCCTTCTCCAGCTCATTTTTACAGATGAGGAAACTGAGGCCAACAGGATAAAGTGACTTTCCCAGGGTCATACAGCTAGTAAGTGGTTAAGGACAGATTGAACTCAGGAAAAGGAATCTTCCTGATTTTAGGTCTGGCCGTCCATCTACTGTACCACTAGCTTCTTTGAAAGGCTATATAAACGCTAGCTATTATTATTCCCCTGAGCACAGTCAATGAGTCAAATGTAAATTAATATCCACCTGGATAGTGTAGAGAGGTTGTAGGGGGCCAAGGAAGTAGGGGAGATCCCAGTTCTGACTTAGGATTCAGCCCAGGCTATCATCCCTCCTTCATCTTGCCTGGGAAGGCACCTCTGCTGTGCCAATGGTGCCGACGTCCTTGTTAAATATTTAAATTTCATTTGCCGGAGCAGCAGGGAGGATGCAATTAGATTTTATATGAAGGGATGTTTCTGGGGAGAGCTGGTCCTCTTCAATGTCTGTTACTGCTCTCCCTCTCTTTCTCTCTTCCTCTCTCCTCTCCTCTCCACATTAGATTTTCCATGAGCTTTTAATTTTCCTGTGGACAGCAGTGACTATCAGAGTCCAGGGTGTCTGGGAGGAGAAAGGAGGAGCTACTTTAGCACATTACTCAATGCTTCAAGCCTAAGTAGGCTTCAAGGAGTTGAGGAATGAATGAAGAATGGGGTAGGGAGGGACATGAAGGACAAGACTTCCCAGCTAGGTCACAGTTCTAGGGATAGGGACATAAAATGGAAAAATAAACCCAACCTTGGAAGGGAGGCAAAGCTAGATAGCTCAGTGAACAGAGGACCAGGTCTAGAGATGGGGTGTTCTGGGTTTAAATCTGACCTCAAATACTTCCTAGCTGTGTGACCCTGGGCAAGTCACTTATTCCCCTGTTGTCTAGCTCTTCTGCCTTGGAATTGATGCACAGAACTGATTCTAAGATTAGAAGTTTAAAAAAAATAAAAGCTATGTGACCCTGGCCAAGATATTTAACTTCCATGGACTAGCTTTCACCACATTTTTCCTTTGGCATAAATACACAGTATTGATTCTAAGATGGAAGATGAAGGTTTAAAAAAACAAACAAACAAAAAAGAACCCATGCACCTAGGGAAATTATAAATATTTTCACATTTGAACCTCACCACAACCCTGAAAAGTAGGCACTATTATTACTCCCACTTTACAGTTGAGAAAACTGAAACAATTAGACATTGAATGGCTATTCGGGGTCACATAGGAAATTTTGAGGTCAAATCTGAACTCAGGTCTTTCTGACTTGATGACCAGTACTCTGTCCCCTGTACCACATGGCTACAGATCTGTTCATAGCACTTTTACCTATAAAGAGCCTTAGGAATTGTCTGGTCCAATCCCTTCTTCATCCCCTTATTTTACAGATAAAAAAACAAAAACAAAAACAAAAACTGAGACCCAGAGAAGTCACAGAGCCAGAGAATCCACAAATCTGATAAGTATTTATCCCTCTATAAAAGTCATTGCCTAAAAATGCTAACAGCTCAGGCGTAAGTAAGATCTCTGAGGACAATCAATTAGAGACTTCCTCATAAGATGGCACCAGATCATTAAAGAATACTCTTTGGGTCAGTCATTCAACTAGTTCCAAATCCCTTCTAACTAGTTCACAAGAATGGTACAACAAACTTTGTCAAATAATCTTATAAAAGGACAGTAATTCAGGAAATAAATCAATGTCTAACACTTCAAGTATTATTTTTCTAAAGTTTATTATCAGACAAAATAGAACCATGTGACCAAGTTTTCTACCTGCTCAAAAAGCCCTGCTCCACCAAAGCCACCACAGAAAGGAAAGAGAGCTAGACACAGGACTCCACCCAATTTATATCCATTGAGGAAGTGAGTAGGGTGCTGGGAACTGTAGTTTTGCTGGGGATCATAGTTTTTAGGGTAACAGATTCTAATTACACAGTAAACTCTAGGAATGGGGACTGAAATTGTTATTGAATTGGCATAGGGAATTCTCAGTCAAGAGAGCTTCCTTTAAGATGGAGGTCAGTATCTTCTCTCCCTCTTATTTTAAATGGCTGCCTAGTCCACTAGGCAGCTAACTGGCACAGTGGATAGAGTGCCACCACTGGCCTGGAGTCAGGAAGACTCAAGTTCCTGAGTTCAAATCCAGTCTCAGATACTTATTAGCTATGTAATCCTGAACAAATCACGTCACTCTGTTTGTCTCAGTTTTCTCATCTGTAAACTAAGCTGGAGAAGGAAATGGCAATCTACTCTAGTATCTTTGTCAAGAAAACCCCCAATGGGGCTACAAAGAGTTGAAAACAATTCAACATCAGCAAAACTAGAATAATGATTGGGGCATCAAGGGGCATAGTGGACCTGAGTTAAATTTTACTTCAGACAGGACAAGTCACATTATACTATTTGCCTCAATTTCCTCATCTGTAAAATGAACTGGAGAAGGAAATGGGAAACCACTCCAGTATTTTTATCAATACAATCTCTAAAGGGGTCATAAAGAATTAGATATGGTTGAAAAAGTAACTAATTATAATATTGAGGTTAACTGACTTGCCTAAGGTCACATAGTCAGTAGATGTCAGAGGAAAGATGGAACTCCAGGCTTTTTTTTTTTTCCTGAGGAAATGTTAGCCAATTTTAAACCTTTTCTTATCCTTTTCCTTTTTGTCCCTTTATATCCCTAGATTAGCTGAGTATAAGGACTGAAGGGAAAGAAACTGACTAGAACTGAAATGATTTTGTAGATTATAATCAAAAGTTCTTGTTTGACTTGTTATTTGTGTTGTCTCTGCTTTCTGTTTTAGTAAATTACAGGGCCATTAATAGTGAATTATTGAATCTGAGGAATCTTGGGATTTTTTGGGAGGAGATCCATGAAAAATGAGTATCTGATGAATTCGAGAGTAGAGATTACCTAAGTTTTTCATTCAAATCCCCAATGCCTGGCATAGTGCCAGGCAAACTGTAGGTACTTAATTAATGTTTGTTTTTAGTGTTTGAAAAAAGTCAGGTCAGAGTTTTGATCTATCTCACCATGATGGCATTGGCATCAGTTGTGGCTGCTACCAGTTAGCTGGTTGTTGATCAACAGATTGATGAGACAGGTTTTGCATTTATGGAGATAGATTCTATATTCTATTCTTGAACCCAGAGCCAAGTAGTCACAAATGATGAGTACAAGTGATGAAGAGAGCTGAGTAGACTACTGAAGCACCAACTGGTGACAGAACAATATACTACATTCACTCTTTAGCTGACTGATTACAAGAGTCTATTACAGTAGGGTCTTGTATTGTAAAGATTAAAATTTAGGCGAGACTGAGGCAGGTAGAAATTAGTTTCTCTCTGCAAGGAGTATTATATTTTATGAGGTTTATTAAAGGTTGAGAATTTAAGAATATACAAGTAAGAAAAAACACATGGTGCCTAGGCCACAGAGGCCTAGACAAGACCTCACCTACATTATGGAAAGAGCCACGTCTGCCCCAAAACAGAAGTCCAAAAGAGAGCCACCTATGGGGAAGACCCTTTAAATAAAATTTTGTTCTCGTCCCAGGTGAGAATTCAGTGAGATTAGAGGGCATTCTGGGAGCTAGCAAGGACTCCTGGGGAATGGAGTCCAGAGTTCAAATCTCAATTTTACAGTATCCCCAGGGAGGCATTCCAAGACCTACCATGAATGGCTAAAGCTGAGGATGTGAGCAAATATCTGATGATTTCATATATAATGTGATTTTCTTGTATGTATATAGGTATAATAAAGGTTTAAATGATAAATTAAATGTATAGTAAGGCATTACCAACATTAAATAGGATAATAATAAAGTATATCATACATTATTATATAGTACTATATAGTACTGTATACAGTAATCTCCTCTTATGCTGGACATTTCAAGATGCCCAGTGGATACTTAAAACAATGGACAATTCTCCCTTTAACTTTTTTTCAAACTCTTAACTTTCTATCTTAGTATCAACTCCAACACAGGAGAGCTATATAGGGACTAGACAATTGGGGTTAAATGACTTTCCCAGGATAACACAGCTAAGAAATGTCTGAGGACAGATTTGAATATAGGACCTCTCTTCTATAGGCCTGATTCTCTATCCACTGAGCCACCTAGCTATCTGTGTTGCTTTAACTTTTAACACCTATCTTAACCTTACTATTTAGCATGGTGTTCTTTCTTTCTCCCTACTCCTATCCTTTGGCTCAGCATTCTGAGGTGTCAGATAATTTTAGGGTTGTGACTTTAAATCTAGATTTAAATGGTTGCCAAATAAAATTCCCAAGTCAGTCTGGAAATTTATGGTAATTTAATTAATATAGAGGGAAGGAATTTAAGGAGAAGGAGGAAAGAGGATACCAAAATTGCAAAATATAAACCGAATGCATAATTGAAAAATTATATATTTGCATTTGCATCCTGTGAACTTTAAATTACTCCACCCTACTTAGATTTTACTTCATGGAGAAGATGAAATTGTAATCTCCTGATTGAACAATGAAGGTACTTACTTCTTACTTTATAGTGAAGCTAGAACTTTAAGCTGTCTATTTTAAGATCTTACTATAATAAAAAAGTGTTAAGAAACTATAAAGGATAAATTAATCACAAAAAGGTTAAGTAACTAACAAAAGGTGAACTTAACAAAGAAATGTTAAGTAACTCAAAAGATATAATCTAATCAAAGAAGATGAGAACTAAAGAAAGGGCAGTCCTGGAGAAAAGCCTCTGATGTGATTGGTAGATGTGAAAATTGAGAGGAGGGGACACAAGAGTAAAAGGTCTATATATTTTGTGTCACTTTCTCTCTCTGGTACCTTTGGCGGTGGAAAGGTGGCTGGTGGCAGCGTGCTGGGCCTTTCGGCATCTTGGCATGGCTACAGCTATTGTCCGGTTTGGTGGTGAGTTTCTGGCTGAGTTTTTCCTCCTTTACTTCCAAACTTTATCCTCTTAGAAGCCTCTAATCTCCTTCAGAGACCTAGCGGCAGAGATCTTGAACTCCCCCTGGCACAGGTCAGGTGGGAAAAATCCTATACCCTCTTCCCTCTTTCTCCTTAAATCCTTCCCTCTATATTAATTAAAATTACCATAAATGTCCAGACTGACTTGGATATTTTATTTGGGATTTTTCCCTGGCAACCAATTAATTTAGATTTTAAGTCACAACCCTAAAATTATCCCCACAATTCTGACTCCAACAGTTCTTTCTCTGGAGGTGGATAGCATTCTTTGCCACAAGTGCCTCAGAATTGTCCTGGATCATTATGTACAATGTTTTTCTGGTTCTGATTATTTTACTTTGCATCAGTCCATGAAGTCCAGCTCTTTCTGGAATCATCCTGTTCATCATTCCTTATAGCACAGTAATAGTCCATCACCATCATATACCACAATTTGTTTGACCATTCCCCAATTGATGGACATCTCTTCAATTTCCAATTCTTTGCCACCACAAAAAGAGAAGCTATAAATATTTTTGTACAAAGAGGCTCCTCCCCACCCCTCTTTTTTTAAATCTCTTTGGGATATGGACCTAGTAATGGTATTACTGGCTCAAAGGGTATGCATTGTTTTATATCCCTTCCAAATTGCCCTCCAGAATGGTTGAATCAGTCCACAACTCCACCAGCTATGTGTTATTGTCTCAATTTTAGAATGGCAAATTTCTGAGCCCCTCTAGTGCCCTCCAAGAAAAGAAGGCATGTGATGTTGGAATGAAAGCAAATCAATAAAATCAGCAAGTTCAATGTGGCTATAAGTAGAGCCCTAACAGTGTATATAGGGTGGCCAGCCTGAGAAGTAAGAGGTAATAAGCAGAGAATTCAATAAAGAAGAGGGGCAGAGTGAACATGGAATAAGTTAATGAGAACTTGGGGTAGTGAGAATGGAATGAGAGAACGGATGATGTAGGCGTGAAACAAGGATCAGAACTAGACTTTACAGGATAGCAGAAGGTGGAAAATGGAGATAGCTCCCAAGTATTACTGAGGGGTAGACCATGAATGAATGAATGAATGAATGAATGAAAGCATTTATTAATTCTTTCCTTCCTGCCATAAATTTACATTGCTATCAGAATTAAGAGAGAGAGAAGGAGCCAAGATCTTGGACTTAATGCAAATTGGGGATTTTGAATTCTCTATCCCACCCAGGAGAAATCTAAGGATTCTGGGCCACAGAAATGAACAGATAGAAGTACAACTCAAGCATTTGACATGGAAAGTAGAAAAAATATTTTAATTTAGTAGAATTTTAGGAACCAAGAGATTCTTGTTTTTGAGGTGACCAGTGAACTGGAAATGAAAGTTGGGATTCAGAACTCAGATAGCTTGGGGAGGCAAACTCTGACAAGAGTGGCAAAAGGATAAACTTAACTATTCAGGAAATGATGGAGAAAGGGAAATTTTGGGCTGGATGTAGATTGGATGGCAGTAACCACAATCAGGGATCTTTAGACTTCTCTCCCACACTGAATAGAGCTGAATTGGATAACAGCTATATGTACTTGTAACTACTGGATTTTGTAGACTATGTGTATCCTCAAAGCCTGCAGTAGTTTCCATTAACTTTGAAATGACTGGGCTGAGGGTGAATTTAGATCTTTCCTATATTAGAGCTGGAAGGAAGCTCCTTGCCCTGCCATTCCTTCCGTCCCTAGACTGTCCATTTGAGGAAGTGTCTAAGTGGTGGTGTCTAATGCTGTCTAAGTGTCTAAATGGTCCACTGATGGTAGACCATTTAGAGATAGAGTGCTGGCCCTGCCCTAACCCCACCCCCAAGATTAAGTGCTATGCAGGGGGAAGTCTCTCCAGACCACATGCTGTGCCCTTCCCCTGCCCCACAACAGGGGAAGGAGAAAGCACTACCATTGGGTTGCTGGACTGGGGACAGGTGAAGTGAGGAATGTCCTCAGTGAGTGTAGAGAGGGGAGAGGAGTAGTTTGAGCACTCTGCTCCCCTCCAGCTCTGCCACCTATGACCACCCACCTTACCACCTGTGTTTACCTATTGGGCTGCTGGCCAGAGGGGTGGGGAATATGAAAAAATATCATCAGGCATGGTGGAGAGGGGGAGGAGAGCAACTCCCCTGAGTCCCTCTGACTTTATAGTAACAAATTGGGGTGGGGGAGGGGCTGAGTGCCCACAGGGAGCTCTCTGTGTGCCATCTTTGACACCCATATCATAGGTTCACCATCACCGGTCTAAGACAACTCCTAGCTTTGTTATTTAACTCTCCAGACCCCTCTCTGTCTTGACCTACCTGTCTTTGGTTTCTTTTTAAGTATTATGTTCCCCTATTAAAATGTAAGCTTTTGCAGAGTAGGGATTGGCTCTTTTTTCTGGTAGTATTTGTATTTTTAGCACTTAGCCCACTGCCTAGCACATAGTAAATATGTAATAAATGTTTTACCTCTCTAGAAGGAAAGGGAATTAGTTATCAGAACACTAATATGATCAGCTTTCTCATTTGAAAAAGAAAAATGAAGCCATTAGGCTAGATATCTCTATGAGAAAGAACATGACTGAGAGCATATGAGAGTATTATGGCCTCTAGAATATGAATCCTAAAGGACAGTCCTGTCCCTTCCATGGAAACCAAGTCAGGCCTTCTACAGATTTTCTATTTTGCCTTGGAATGAGATTCATTGCAGAGGATTCATAGCTATAAGCAATAGATTATTTAATTGAATTCCTTCATTTTATTTTATTTTTTTTTAAACCCTTACCTTCCATCTTGGAGTCAATACTGTGTATTGGCTCCAAGGCAGAAGAGTGGTAAGGGCTAGGCAATGGGGGTCAAGTGACTTGCCCAGGGTCACACAGCTAGGAAGTGGCTGAGGCCGGATTTGAACCTAGGACCTCCCGTCTCTAGGCCTGGTTCTCAATCCACTGAGCTACCCAGCTGCCCCCTCCTTCATTTTATTGAGGTGGAGAGTTTAATTTGCTCAAGATTATATAGCATGGAGGAGACATTTTATCTTAGGTCTTCTGATTCCATATCCAGTTATCTTCCCAGTCCATCAAATCAAGAAATATTTATTAAATACACTAGGTGGGATGGAGCCACATACCTTTCTTGAGGATTTGATGAAGATTTTTCAGTTGGTTGACCACAGTTCTGCTAGTGACGTGTGGTGTTAGACAAATCTCTTAACCTCTTTGAGTTTCAGGATCCTTCCTCACCTGCAAAATGGGTAACTATAAAGGCTACTCTTCCTTATTGGGTCATGAGAACAAAATGAGGTCACAGATTCTCTGCTCTCAAAGTACAGATATTCCTTCCATGTTGCAGGGGTTAGCATTATGACATCCATGTGATCTGGAAAATCCATGTAAAATTGTTTGGTCCTCTCTTCACACTGGAGGAAAAAGTCTGAAATTTGTCTTTTATGTGATATTTACTATGTGTATTTATGGTATTAAAATATAAAATGTGTTGATATTATATAATGCTATTCATATATTTTATGCATTTCTGAGTTTCTAACCTTTTTCTATATTGTCTGCTGACCTCTGCATGTTGTCTCTGACTTGCACAAAACTCCCCAAAATTTTCTTTTAATTTCTTATGCTAATCTATGATATATTGAAACTGTGATGGGGAAAGTCTCAATGTGGAAGTGATACCTGTATTTGACACCCTCTCCCTTTCCCTGTTTGGAAGAAGATACTCCTGAGGCATGGTTTCTGAAAAGGTTTAATGGAAAAGAAACTGGATTTGTAGTCAGAGGAAACTGAGGTTCGAATCTCAGTGCTGCCATTTTATTTATTGGTTGTATGACCGTAGGCAAGTAATATCCCCATTCTGTGCTCCAGTGTCACCCTGCAGAATGTAATAGTGGAGAATAAGGCTTGTCTCTAAAGCTTCTTTTGTTCTAAATCCTGTGATCTTTGATCATGGAAGGCATACTTGTTCTCTTTCTGGGAGACTTGGGGCAGAGAAGGCTGTATCTGTGGCCCCTGGTACAATGATACATGTTTCTTATTCTTTGTGTTGGGGGCATTAGGAGCTAGGGCTGCCAAGAAAGGGAAAGAACTGGGGAGCATGTCTGGAATGGGCATCCTGCATAATACAATTACAGCTGCTGGGAAATTTAACAATCTGGATGACCCCCAGGGGGCAGTAATTCCAGAGAAGGTCATTTAATTAGTACCAAACTTCAGTCCCAAAATGAGTCTTCCCTGAGACCCCAATTTCTGGGCTGGATTTCATACCAATTAAAAGTCCAATCCAGTGGGAATAGTTCCCAGCAAATTAACATCATGGACTTTGATGAACTGATGCTTTTAATAGACTGTGGTATTTGGGAAGAATCTAAGTCATAGAAATAATGTTATACCCCTTTTCCTTCCCCTCCCCTTCACCTAAGAGATGAAAAGACAAGTTCCAGGGGAATTGAACACTCAATGAGGGAAGACTTTGCAGAATTTTAAGGTCCACGTTTGGAGCAAGGGCAACGAGGGAAAATATTTTAGTGGTATAGTTGAATAATAACTTGCCCCCATATTCTCATCTCTTGTGGATTCCTTTCCTGACCAGTTCATAACTAGCCTATATGATATTACTTGAGAGGGGCCACCAAGAGAATTAGCTCCCAAAGGAAATGACACTTGAAATTCTTACAACTCAATGTTCTTCTCTTTGATATAAGGTATGGGATCTCTAGAAGATCCTCATAAAATCAGTCATTTACGAAATTGAAGGCATCAGAATAGGCAAGGAGGAGACCAAGTTATCACTCTTTGCGGATGACATGATGGTCTACTTAAAGAATCCTAGAGATTCAACCAAAAAGCTAATTGAAATAATCAACAACTTTAGCAAAGTTGCAGGATACAAAATAAACCCACATAAATCATCAGCTTTTCTATATATCTCCAACACAGCTCAGCAGCAAGAACTAGAAAGAGAAATCCCATTCAAAATCACCTTAGACAAAATAAAATACCTAGGAATCTATCTCCCAAGACAAACACAGGAACTATATGAACACAACTACAAAACACTCGCCACACAACTAAAACTAGACTTGAACAATTGGAAAAACATTAACTGCTCATGGATAGGACGAGCCAATATAATAAAAATGACCATCCTACCCAAACTTATTTATCTATTTAGTGCCATACCCATTGAACTACCAAAATACTTCTTCACTGATTTAGAAAAAACCATAACAAAGTTCATTTGGAAGAACAAAAGATCAAGGATATCCAGGGAAATAATGAAAAAAAACACATATGATGGGGGCCTTGCAGTCCCAGACCTCAAACTATATTACAAAGCAGCAGTCATCAAAACAATTTGGTACTGGCTAAGAAACAGAAAGGAAGATCAGTGGAATAGACTGGGGGAAAACGACCTCAGCAAGACAGTATACGATAAACCCAAAGATCCCAGCTTTTGGGACAAAAATCCACTATTCGATAAAAACTGCTGGGAAAATTGGAAGACAGTGTGGGAGAGACTAGGAATAGATCAACACCTCACACCCTACACCAAGATAAATTCAAAATGGGTGAGTGACTTAAACATAAAGAAGGAAACCATAAGTAAATTGGGTAAACACAGAATAGTATACATGTCAGACCTTTGGGAGGGGAAAGGCTTTAAAACCAAGCAAGATATAGAAAGAATCACAAAATGTAAAATAAATAATTTTGACTACATCAAACTAAAAAGCTTTTGTACAAACAAAACCAATATAACTAAAATCAGAAGGGAAACAACAAATTGGGAAAAAATCTTCATAGAAACCTCTGACAAAGGTTTAATTACTCATATTTATAATGAGCTAAATCAATTGTACAAAAAATCAAGCCATTCTCCAATTGATAAATGGGCAAGGGAAATGGATAGGCAGTTCTCAGATAAAGAAATCAAAACAATTAACAAGCACATGAAGAAGTGTTCCACATCTCTTATAATCAGAGAGATGCAAATCAAAACAACTCTGAGGTATCACCTCACACCTAGCAGATTGGCTAACATAACAGCAAAGGAAAGTAATGAATGCTGGAGGGGATGTGGCAAAGTAGGGACATTAATTCATTGCTGGTGGAGTTGTGAACTGATTCAACCATTCTGGAGGGCAATTTGGAACTATGCCCAAAGGGCGACAAAAGAATATCTACCCTTTGACCCAGCCATAGCACTGCTGGGTCTGTATCCCAAAGAGATAATGGACACAAAGACTTGTACAAAAATATTCATAGCTGCGCTCTTTGTGGTGGCCCAAAACTGGAAAACGAGGGGATGCCCATCAATTGGGGAATGGCTGAACAAACTGTGGTATATGTTGGTGATGGAATACTATTGTGCTCAAAGGAATAATAAAGTGGAGAAGTTCCATGGAGACTGGAACAACCTCCAGGAAGTGATGCAGAGCGAGAGGAGCAGAAACAGGAGAACATTGTACACAGAGACTAATACACTGTGGTATAATCGAACGTAATGGACTTCTCCATTAGGGGCGGTGTAATGTCCCTGAACAACTTTCAGGGATCCAGGAGAAAAAAAACACCATTCATAAGCAAAGGATAAACTATGGGAGTGGAAACACCGAGAAAAAGCAACTGCCTGAATACAGAGGTTGAGGGGACATGACAGAGGATAGACTTTAAATGAACACTCTAATGCAAATACTATCAACAAAGCAATGGGTTCAAATCAAGAAAACATCTAATGCCCAGTGGACTTACGCGTCGGCTATGGGGGGTGGGGGGGAGGAAAAGAAAATGATCTATGTCTTTAACGAATAATGCTTGGAAATGATCAAATAAAATATATTAAAAAAAAAAATCAGTCATTTACACTCAATATTTAATTAGGTCAAGTTATCTGGAAATCATGGTAGCCTACTTCAGTAGGATACAAACTCTGAAGAGAAAGTTTTTCTATTTATTAATTTTTTTACTTCTTATCATTCCCTCAGCATTTAGAACTATGCATGGGGCATAGAGTAGGTGTCTAATAAATGTTGACTCAATCTGAATATATTGAATTATAAAGGAGAGAGTGTAAAGGAGAAATGGGGCAAAATATGGACAGTCAATTCTCTTACTTCCAGAGCCATAGTTTGCTAGTGGGCAGGGGAAGTAGCAGTTGTCCAAAGCTTATTTTCTTTGACCTTCATATTGTAAACCTTAAAATTTCTTAGACTTATGAATGTTGGAAATTTCCCCATTGGGAAATTTCATACTGGAAAAAATTTCCTACTGATAGTAAGAACTCTATTGGAATGTGAACCCCCTTGGAATGGGAGGTTCCTCCTCCTCCCTACTTAAGATTACTTTAGGACAGAAACCTTTTGCTAAACAATGGAAAGGGTTTTGACCTATGCTTAAGCATAGAACAGGAAGTTCTTTGAGTCATGATTGATTTTAGAATTGATACAATAGAGATACTTGGAATGACAGAACCAGGTCTTGGAAAATACAATCTCCACCCTACTTAGAGTAACAGGATTTAGGAAGGGCTGCAGCAAAGATCAAGATTTAATTATTTGAGAATATGACCTTCAACAGACATGTGCAAAGCCACAGACTTCTGGGCGGTCCTGGGTTAAATTAGAGCCACCATTGGCACAGGGGAGACATCGACAGTGACTGGTAGATGTGAGAACTGAGGGGAGGGAACTTAGATGGTTTCCTTAAAGATAGCGGGGTCTGAGGACAGAGAGAGGAGAGTTTTTTGCTCTGAGAGGTTTTGCTCTGAAGGAATCTGAGAGGAGAGAGGTCCTGGAGGGAGAGCTCCTGGAAAAGTCTTGAAGGAGGCTGTGGAAGGAGAACTCAGGAGGAGTCAGGAGGAGAATGCTCTGGAACATTTCTTGAAAGGAGGCTCTCTTGAAGGTGGAGCCTGAGGTTGGCATGAGAAGCCTTACCTAGAGAGATCTTGGGTGAGTGATAAAACCAACTGACTGATTTATTCATTCTTATTCCTTTCTTACTTTCTCTCTTTTTCTATTGATTAATCAGTGTATTATAAATTAAATTTCTCTATAAAACCCAGTTGGCTTGGGCATATTCATAAATTGGGAATATATTCCCTGGTGACCATCTTATATTTATATAAAACCAAGACACAGTAGAAAACATATTTCAGCGGTCATAATTGTTATATATTTCCCTTGTTCCCAAAACATTTTAATTATCACAGTTTATGGCTCCCACTCTCTTATCTACAACTATTTAACGCTCAAAACTATTTTAAATCTAACAATATCTAGTTAGGTTCCAACGATGGACCCTAATGAAAGCATCTCAGTATTGGAAGGAACTTGAGAAGTCATTCAGCTTAACTCCCAGAATTATGCATGCGCTGTCTAGAGCCCCTGAAACAAATTGGTGTCTAGGTGCCAGAGGCCATCATACCCCAACCTTTTGACAAGGTCACGGTCCGAGGAAGGAAGGTCAGCAAAGCAGACCCCAGAATGAGGGTCCCCTGCTTATCCCCCTTTGTGACTTCTTTCCCCACATTTTCCCCACTAGTGGACTTGTTATGATTATCATTCTCTCCCCAATACAGGAGAAATAACATGAGAGCAAATACTTATAGGATCAATAAATATATATCCTACTTTAAGCCCCCTAGGTTATTACCCCCAAAATATTGCAATTACAGAATAAAAGCCCAAAGACTACTGCCCATGACCCCTCCTTTCTCTAGCACAAGATACACTCCAAGGCCCTACAACATAATGAATCTTGTCCTACAGTTACCACACTTGAATGAATTTGTTGGAACAGAAGCCAAGCTGCGATGCTAGGCATTTCAAAGTAACACAAGAAAAACAGAACTTGTAAATTGAGGAAAACCCCAAAATTGATCTGCCTAAAGTCCTCACACCTAGATACGAATATGTTTTGTTGTTCATCTCCCAAGCAATTATGATGGACAGTGAAAGCTGACCAAAAGCACAATGATCCTCTCAACAGGCCAAGGGGTACTAAACTACAAATGGCTTTATTCACATTAATCATATCTATCACAGTGTTGTAGACACCTAGTAAATGATCACAGAAATCTTTGTTGTAGTAACATCACAAGAGTGTTGTTTAGATGATTTGAAAATATCCAATCAAACTGTAGAATGTCATATACATAGAGAATTGATTATGTGTATATACCAAAAACCTACATAATAAACATACCATGATACCATGGCAGAGCATTGTGTGTGATGCCTGTGTATGTGGGCTGAATGCATGGTGTATCTCACCTCATTTATTCGACCGTGACATCACATCTGGGCAGACAGACCCTGGTCCTCAGAGAGGCCGCTGAATGGACCTCAAGATCTAGGCTCTGCTTAAATTTCTTGGAGGATAGAAAACTCACCAGCTCCCAATATAAGCCATTCAATATTGGCCAATTCAGATCATGAGACTAATTCTATGTAATTCCAGGAGAACTAAGAATTCAGAGAAGCATGGAAAGGCTTGCATGAACTACTGCCAAGTGTAGACATCATAAATCAACCAAGATAATGGAAAGACTAACTGAACATTGTATAATGATTGCAACCAACAAACTTGATCCTGGAGAAGAATTGAGACAGTGTATTTCCCTCTGTTCTTTGAACTTTGGAGTTGGATGGGCTCTGGAAGGGGAGAATACTTAGTTGATGTGATGATGAGTTTTGCTGAACTGCTTTTTCATTCTTTGTTACAAGGAAGAAAAGGGGGTCACTAAGTTGGCTCAGTGGATAGAGAGCCAGGTCTAGAATTGGGAGATCCAGAGTTCAAATGTAGCCTCAGATACTTCTTAGCTGTGTGACCCTGGGAAAGTCACTTAACCCTGTTTGCCTAGTCTTTACCAATCTTCTGCCTTGGAACTGATACTTAGCATCATTTCTAGGACAAAAGGTACGGGTTTAAAAAAGAAAGGAGAGGAAGAGAACAAGCATTTATTAAGTGCCTGCTATTTGCCAGACATTATGCTAAATATTTTACAAACATTATCTCATCCACTCAACAATCTTGTGAGATTGGTATTATTATGACCCTCATTTTGTAGTTGAGGAAACTGAGGCAGACAGAAGTGAAGAGACTCACTTACAGAGGATGGCTTGTGGAGTAAGAGAATGGGATAAAATATATTCAGAGATGAAAGTAAAACAAATCTATGTATATATAAACTAGAAACTATCACATCAATGTTTCTGGCTACCATGTCATACTTCTGACTCACCTGAGTTTTGTAGTTTACTTATACCTCTAGAACTCAGACTTAGAGCTGGGAAAATCTTTAGATCATCTAATCTAATCTCCTAAAGAGAAAGAAAACTTGACACACACTAAACCATTATCCATTTGTCTAATCATAGCTAAAGTGTGGATCAGAAGATGACCAAGAAACCTAAGACTCCATCAGAAACTTCCATTCATTTTGATGTCTATCCATGAACCAGCATAATTTTTTTTTAGCTCTGGTTATTCAGTGGCTTCCATATCTATCTAATCATATGTTTTTACCAACTGGGCCACCTTTCCACATCTTATTCATAAGGTTGACATGAAGCTTTGCCAATTGTCTTTCTGAAATTCTGATCTCTGATCCTTTCATCCTTTAACACCATCAAAAGGAGAATAGGATGTCTCTTCCCATTGGCTTCATTTTTATAAAGCTTCTCTAAAAAAATACAGACATCTTCCTGGCCCCTTCAATTCATGCAAGCTATGCTATATTCCATCTTAGCCACCTCTCTGACTTCATGATTCTTTAGTACCTTGAGGAGAATAGGGATACTCAATGTAAGAGAGATTTTCCCAAGACTGTTAAAGGTAAATTTAGGGTTGAGACTGAATATAAATTTAGTTAGTCACCAGGGATTGAATTTCTAAATCCCAATGAAATACTCGAGTCAGAATGGAATTTTATGGTGGTTTATTTACAATAGAAGGAAGAAATTAAGAATGGGAGAAAGAGAGGAAAGATAATTTAAATTGCTCCAGCCTGGACTGAGCCAAACAGGAGTTCAGAGACCTTGGCCAAGGGGGCCTCCCCAGAAAGCCAAGGGAAAGGAGAGTCAGTCTTATCACTCACTACATGACTGTCTTAAAGGAAGCAGTCTAAGGAGCTCGAGTTCCAGGGTCAACTCCACCAAAACTTTTTCCTCATAGGCAATGACTCGAAATATAAAGGCAGTTCTTTATAGCATTTCTTGTGTCTCACATGTGCCAATGCTGGCTTAAGCTTGGCTTAGGACAGCCCAGGGGGTCAGTCAGTTGTTTCTGATTTGTCACTTGCTAGCACATGCCGGGCATAGGTCTTCCTCTCTGACACTTAATCCTCAAGTGGGGGTGTATACATTCCTGGTTGCTAAAATTCTAAAGACTAAGCAGGGTTAAGTAAAACTAAAATTCACAATAACCATGGACATCCTCATTTAATGGGCCAGGTTCTACATGTCCCAAATTAAGTTTCATTGCAATATCACAAAGGGCAAAAAGTACTTACTTCTCTATAATAAACATCACTGCCAGTGTCTATCTGACAAAGAATAGCAACCCATCTTCTACCTCATTCGTTGTCTACATTACTCTCAAAATGATGCTCCTATAATGTCTGCCTGATTATAACACCAGCTCAATAAACTCTCATGGTACCCTTTTGCCTCTAAAATCAACTATAAACTGTTCTGTTTGGCTTTTAAAGTTCCTCTTGGGGCAGCTTGGTGGCTCAGTGGATTGTGAGTCAGGCCTGGAAAAGGGAGGTCCTGCATTCAAATCTAACCTTAGACATTTCCTAGCTGTATGAACCTGGGCAAGTCACTTAACCTCCATTGACTAGCCTTTGCTGCTCTTCTACATTGGATCCAACACTTGGTATTGATTTTAAGACAAAAAGGTAAGGGTCTTGAAAACAACTTCCTCTCAACATATCTTTTCATCGTCATTACATATGATTACCTTTCTCGAACCCTGTGGCATAGCCAAGTTATCTTCCTCAATACTTCTCACATGTGGAACATCATCACCTATCTCATTCCTTTGCATTGGCTACTCTGCTCCCCCCTCCCCAAGGTCTGGAAAGAATTCCAATTCTTAAACTTTCTAGAATCCCTTTCTTCCTGTAGAATTAGTCTCAAGTACCAACATTAAGACTTTTCTTATTCCCATAACTATTAATGTACACTCCTCACTAACTGATGGAGCAGTTAGATGGCACAGGGGATAGAGCAGTGCAGAAGATAGAGTGCTAAACCTGGAGTCAGGAAGACTCAACTTCCTGAGATCAAATCTGGCTTAGACATATACTAGCTCTGTGATACGAGCAAGTCATTTAACCCCATTTGCCTCAGTTTTCTCATCTGCAAAAAGAACTGGAAAAGAAGTAGCAAACTACTCTTGTACTTTTGCCAAAATGGGGTTATGAAGAGTTAGACACAACTGAACAACAAAACCACTTAAGATGTAAAGGACTCTCAGGAGCCAATGAGCAGACACAGAAAGGCATGAATCACTTAAATAGCTCATGGACTCCTTCCAAAAGGGAACTCAAAGTAAAGTTGCCAGGTCAGTACCCCAAAATCTCAGTGAATGAATGGGTGAAAAAATATCCAACATTTATTAAGTGCTTATTACATATAAAGAACTATGCTAAACTTTAGGTAGGCTTGCAAATAGAAAATAAGTCTCAAGGAAAGTTCATATTCTTTAGAGAAGAAAAAGAAATTGAAGGCATTAAAATAGGGAACAAGGAGACCAAGTTATCACTCTTTGCGGATGATATGATGGTCTACTTAAAGAATCCTAGAGAATCAACAAAAAAGCTAATCGAAATAATCAACAACTTTAGGAAAGTTGCAGGATACAAAATAAACCCACATAAGTCATCAGCATTCCTATATATTTCCAACATCTCAGCAGCAAGAATTAGAAAGAGAAATCCCATTCAAAATCACCTTAGACAAAATAAAATAACACAGGAACTATATTAACACAACTACAAAACACTCTCCACACAATTAAAATTAGACTTAAGTAATTGGAAAAACATTAACTGCTAGGGGGCAGCTGGGTGGCTCAGTGGATTGAGAGTCAGGCCTAGAGATGGGAGGTCCTAGGTTCAAATCTGGCCTCAGACACTTCCCAGTTGTGTGACCCTGGGCAAGTCACTTAACCCCCATTGCCTAGCCCTTACCACTCTTCTACTTTGGAGCCAATACATGGTATTGACTCCAAGATGGAAGGTAAGGGTTTAAAAAAACAAACAAACAAACAAACATTAACTGCTCATGGGTAGGATGAGCCAATATAGTAAAAATGAACATCCTACCCAAACTGATCTATCTATTTGGTACCATATCCATTGAACTTCCAATTTTTTTTTTTTTACTGAATTAGAAAAAAACATAACAAAGTTCATTTGGAAGGACAAAGGATCAAGGATATCCAGGGAAATAATGAAAAAAAAATACAATGGAAGAGGGCCTTGCAGTTCCAGATCTCAAACTATACTATAAAGCAGTGGTCATCAAAATAATTTGGTACTGGCTAAGAGACAGAAAGGAGGGTCAGTGGAATAGACTTGGGGTAAATGACCTCAGCAAGACAGTTTATGATAAACCCAAAGACTCCAGCTTTTGGGACAAAAATCCACTATTTGACAAAAACTGCTGGGAAAACTGGAAGGCAGTGTGGGAGAGATTAGGTCTGGATCTCACACCCTACACCAAGATAAACTCAGAATGGGTGAATGACCTTAATATAAAGAAGGAAACTATAAGTAAATTAGGTGAACGCAGCATAATATACATGTTAGACCTTTGGGAAGGAAAAGACTTTAAAACCAAGCAAGACATAGAAAGAGTCACAAAATGTAAAATAAATAATCTTTATTACATCAAATTAAAAAGTTTTTGTACAAACAAAACCAATGTAACCAAAATGAGAAGGGAAGCAACAAATTGGGAAACAATCTTCATAACAAAAACCTCTGACCAAGGTCTAATTACTCAAATTTATAAAGAGCTAAAGCAATTAGACAAAAAATCAAGCCATTCTCCAATTGATAAATGGGCAAGGGACATGAACAGGCAGTTCTCAGCCAAAGAAATCAATACTATTAATAAGCACATGAAAAAGTGTTCTAAATCTCTGATAATCAGAGAGATGCAAATCAAAACAACTCTGAGGTATCACCTCACACCTAGCAGATTGGCTCACATGACAGCAATGGAAAATAATGAATGCTGGAGGGGATGTGGCAAAGTGGGGACATTAATTCATTGCTGGTGGAGCTGTGAATTGATCCAACTATTCTGGAGGGCAATTTGGAACTATGTCCAAAAGGCACTAAAAGACTGTCTGCCCTTTGATCCAGCCATAGCACTGCTGGGTTTGTAACCCAAAGAGATAATAGGAAAAAGACTTGTACAAGAATATTCATAGCTGCACTCTTTGTGGTAGCCAAAAATTGGAAAATGAGGAGATGCCCTTCAATTGGAGATTGGCTGAACAAACTATGGTATAAGTTGGTGGTGGAATACTATTGTGCTAAAAGGAATAATAACGTGGAGGAATTCCATGGAGACTGGAACAACCTCCAGGAAATGATGCAGAGCAAGAGGAGCAGAACCAGGAGAACATTGTACACAGAGACTGACACACTGTGGTTCAATCGAACATAATGGACTTCTCCATTAGCGTCAATGCAATGTCCCTGTACAATCTGCAGGGATCATGGAGAAAAAACACTATCCACAAGCAGAGGATAAACTGTGGGAGTAAAAACACTGAGGAAAAGCAACTGCTTGACTATAGGGGTTGAGGGGACATGTCTGAGGAGAAACTCTAAATGAACACTCTAATGCAAATACCAACAACATGGAAATGGGTTTGAATCAAGGACACATGTGATACCCAGTGGAATTGCACGTCAGCTATGGGAGGGGTGGTGGGAGGGGGGGAGGAAAAGAAAATGATCTTTTTTTTCCCCAATGAATAATGTTTGAAAATGGCCAAATAAAATAATGTTTAAAAGGAAAAAAAAGAAAGTTCATATTCTTTAAAACAAACAAACCCTTACCTTCAGTAAATAAATAAATACACACACACACACACACACACACACACACACACACACATCAGTACTATATATTGGTTCTAAGACAGAAAATTGGTAAGGGCTAGGCAATGGGGGTTAAGTGAGTTGTCCAAGGTCATACAGTTAGGAAGTGTCAGGCCAGGACCTCCCTCCTTAAAGCCAGGTTTGCTAGCTACTGAGTCATTACCTCACCCAAAGGAATTCATACTCTAAAGGATGAGACAATGGGTATGAAGATTTTGATTGTGAGACAAAAAGGTTGTATGGTCTTTAGGATGCATTTGCAAAGCAGATGATAATACCTCTTCTAATATTTTATTTCCATTGATAAAATTATATCTCTTTCTAATGTCATACAATTTGATATTGCCAAAGTCTTGGGTGACAAGAGCTTTCTTCCCTGAGGCTTTAGTCTCTATGGCTTTAGTCCCTGCAGGTTATCAGGCTACCTCACCAAATCTTTCCAAGAAGGGGGTGGACTGAAAGCATTGCTAGTCCAAAGACTTCTGGGTTCAGAGGCCTGGATTGCCCTTATCAGGATCTGAAAAGAGATCAGGACAGTGGTGGTGTGGTGGTGGTGGTGGTGGTGGTACTTTGACTTTCCTTTCACAAGCTGCCTCCTGTCTCTTTCCCATGAAGTCTTTCTGCTTTAACCTAGCCTATTTTTCTTCCCTTTGGGTAGGCTGACATCCTTTCTACAGGAGTGGCTTCCCCAGATGATGGCTGTGAGAGCTGGGCTGGAGAAGGTCCTGACGCTCCTAGAACTCCTATGCCAATATTCTCTTTAGTGGTGATTGTTCAGCAGTTGTTGCTAATGAGGAAGAAGAGCCCCTTCTTTCCAAAATAATTTCATCCTTCACTGATGGCTATGGAGGCTGGGCTTGAAGCAAATTTGGTGGTTTAGTGGGTACTGTCGTTCTCAAGGCTCTTGGGCTCAGGATCCTGAGTTATCTTCATCCAAGTCTTAGGGGAAATGGTGGTCAGATTACTTGCCTGGTATAAATACTGCCCCTCATTCCTCCCTTTAGATGTTTTGCTGCTTTAGCTAGGCTTGTTTGGCTGCCCTGTGAGTGGTCACCAGTTGAGAGGCAGTGAGGATAACTGGCCACCTTCTCTGAAGGAGTTGTCTCCTCTACTGACAGCTATGATCTAGAAACATGACTACTGGTGAATAGGGATACCAAACTCAACCACTAAACTAAACTATTTACAAGTATGCCTGTGAGCTGCATAACAACTTAGAACACCCCATATGAGTACGATCTGCATTCTTTTATATTTTTATTTATTTTGTAAGTTATTTCTCAATTATATTTTAATGTGATTCTGCTGCACTGGGCCCTTCTGTTTTGACCCTTCTGGAGAAGAGGGTATCGCCACTCTCAAGGCTCTTGGATAAAATCTCTCCCTTCCAAAGGGTAATCTACTCCCTTCCCCTGTTTCCCAATACTACACCAACCTTTTATACATTTAGTGGAGGATTTCTGTGAAGCATTATATAAAGAATATAAGTGGAGTAGGAGATTTATAGTTATAGATAAAAAAGATTCATTGGTCTCAAAGGTTCTTATACTTTAACTCTGATCTCAGCCAACTAGTGCCAACTTGCTTAATCTTCTTAGTTACTCATCATAGTACCATAGATTGATAGATGGAAGGTACCTCAGAGACCATTCAGTTCCACCCCCTCATTTTATAGATGAGGAGGCTGCAGCCCACAGAGGAGGAGTGACTATTTAACCAAGGTCACACAGATAGTGAGTAAGCAGTTCTGAGATTCTAGCTCAGATCCTCTTACTCCAAATCCAGTGTTCTTTTTATTACACCAAAGTTCTTCCTGCCTTTACTTTCTTCTTTCTCTCTGGTTGTACAAGATCCCCAAGTACAACTTTTAAGATAGTTGAAATCCAACATTCTATCCATTGCACCATTTTCCTTCTCCTTAGGCAAATGATATTATCTATTCATACCTTTATTGACCCTAGAGCAGCAATTCAGGCAAAAGCCTATTATTTTACTTCCCAACCCCATAGTTGGGCCCTCATTCTTTCTTTGTGTTCTCTATTTCCCCTCTTGGCTAAATTTAGTTGATAGACATTCCCAAAAGCCAGAAGATATTGTTCCCTTGGTACCCAAGATGAGAAAGTGATCATCTCCCTAGCTGTTGAAGGTTAATGGTCAAACATGACCCTCTATCCTGAAAGGTACATGGTGCAATAATAAAAAAAAAATATGACATGGGCAGACAGCAATGTCCACATCCTTGCTCATACATAGCCCATCAATCACTACTCAGGGCTAATCTGACCCAGGGAATGTCATCAGGTCTACCAAGGAGGAAGGAGAATGGGGAGGAGTAAAGAAACATTTGTAGGCTTCTGAGGATCTAAGAAAACTTAATGAGGTCATCTTTTAGTTGTATTAATTAGTCTTGAAGTTGACTATTGGCTCCCTGAAGACAAGCTTTTACCCCTCTATATTCAATCCAATATTCAATAAATTTTTGTTTAACTTGAATCTCTTAATCCTATTACATAGACTAAAACATTGAAGATGTGAGAAGGGTGTCTCATTCAAATATTGTCCTCCCAAGGCCCCTGAAAACATGGTCTCTTTAAGACCATGTTAAAAATAAATAAAAATATAAAAGAATTATATATATATATATAAGTTACCAAGGGTAACTTGCTGGTTCAATAGATAGAAAAACAGGCCTATAGCTGGGAAAGCCTGGGTTCAAATCTGACCTTAGACATTTCCTATCTATGTAACCTTGAGCAAGTCACTTAACCCCAATTGCCTAGCCCTTATCATTCTTATGCATTGGAAACAACATTTAGTATTAATTCTAAGATATAAGACAAGGATTTTAAAAAAAGAAATGGACTTAACCCCTTCCGCCAATCCCCCCCCCCCCCCAATGGCTGCTGGTAACATGGTACAAAGAGTACTGGTTCTAGAGTCAGGAAGAATTGAGTTGAATTTGATTTTAGCCATTTACTATTTATGTGAACATGCCCTGGGTGAGTCACTTAACCCTGTCTGCATCAGTGAAATGGGGATAATAATAGCACCTACCTTGCAAGGTTGTTGTGAGAATCAAATGACATGATATTTGAACCAAACAAAATAAAATTAAAATACTTAGTACCAATAGATACTCTATAAATGCTTATCCCTTTTCTTCTCCCTCTCCCTCTCCCATCAGAACACACTTTTCTGTCAACCATGATGACTCAGGGATTAATACTGAATAATGATGAAATTGTATTCTTGGTCTCAAAGGTAACTGCAGCCATGAAATTAAAAGATGGTTGCTTCTTGGAAGGAAAGATATGGCAAATCTGGAGAGCATACTAAAGAGCAGAGACATCACCTTGCCTACAAAGATCCATAAAGTCAAATGTATGGTTTTTCCAGTAGTGATGCGTGAAAGTTGTACTATAACAGCTTTCCTTATGCTATCAAATTTTGGTGTTAGATGAGACTTTTGAGAGTCCCTTGGACAGCAAGGAGATTAAATCTGTCAATAGTTAAAAGAAATTAATTCAGACTATTCGATGGAAGGTCATATACTGAAGCTGAAGCTTAAATACTTTGGACACAAAATGAGAAGACAGGACTCATTATAAAAGATCCTGATGTTGGGAAAGATTGAAGACAAAAGAAGGGAACAGTAGAAGATGAGATGGATAGTCATGGAGGCAACAAGCATGAGCTTGGCCAGACTCCAGGAGGCAACAGAAGATAAAAGATCCTGGCATGCAATGGTCTATGGGATCACAAAGAGTCAGACATAACTGAAAAATGACAAAAATCGATGAAAAGTCTTTTAACTGCTGCTATGTTGGAATTTGTGGATGTACTCATTTCTCATTGTTTCATAGGATACTCCTTATGGCCTGGAAGCACCAGGAGAACTCTTTGCAATTGCTTTATATGAGTCCTGGAGGTATGGTGGAAGCCTTATTCTTGACCCAATCCCAAATGGCCATGATCACAAATTCTCCAAGGCAAACCTCTGCCTAGGATTGGACTAGCTCTCTCTTAAGTCTTCTTTCCTTTGAAGAGGGCCTTGTGAGATCTCAAAAAGCAGCTGATAGTTTCCCTTTTTTTCCCCCAGGAGCAGACTCTAAATGTGGGCTGCTAATAAACAAACATACAAATAAATAAATAAATAAATGTGGGCTGCTGCTATCTTCATGCGTGGGTTGGTGCCAGGTAATCAGCTCCCTCAGCATTTGCAGCAGCAACAGCAGTGGAAGGAAGTAAACAGGCCAGAAACAAGTCACCAGCAGAGAAAGACCAACAAAAGATCATGTTTTCCTGTTTGATCTGACAAAGCCAGTGCAGTGGTGAAATATAATAGATGGATAATATGTACCAAAACATTTAAGTATTAGCCTCTCAAATGATGACACTAGTAATGATATTACTGGGTTTTGTTCTACTCCTGGTGGTGCTTTTTCTTAGCATACCCTTTTCTGTGGGGGAATAAATCACCTGTTCTAAATCTGATCCATGTTTGTATGTTGAGTAGCTTCAGGCTCATCTCCTTTTTGGAAGGAGAAACCTTAGATTAGAGACAAAGGTCAGATTATTCCTTGAAAATGAAAGGTTGGGAATGGAATGAAGTACTAGAGAATCTTGCAGTTATGTTGATGAAGTAATTAGCACTGTGATTAAGAGCCAAATGGATGGTGTCTGTAGTGCTAAAGTAATGGGGGTGAGGAACATTCATGAGGGTTGAGGAGTCAGAGAAAGTTTATCAAAAGGGGATATGTTTTTAGGGGAGGAGAGATTGAATAATAAAAGTTAAATTAGAGTTATCTGTGAGAGACTATTTGGTGTAGAAGAAAGAAGTATAGATTTGGAATTATATAACTTGCCACTTAATACTTGTGAGACTTTGGACAAATTATTTAATTTCTCCATGCCTCAGTTTCCTTGCCTATCAAATGAGGCATGTTGGACTTTCCCAACTCTCTATTTCTGATCCAAAGATTTCCTTCCCCCACTCCTTAACACTCAGATCTTTACTCCTGTCAGAAAATGCCTGTCCCTGAGATACAGCCAGCAGAGAATCAGGAACCCATGGGAATTTTCCTGGGGCATAAAATTAATGATTACAGAGCAGTCAGTACATTAAAGAGCCAGATAATTAGATAAACACTAATAATTAATTGGAGGTTTAGCAAGATTGCATTATTTACTAGAGGGGAAAATGTATGCACTGGGATAGGACATTTTTTTTTTTTGTGATCAGCAAGAAATGTAATTTTAAGGAACTTGGGAAGCAGGAGCTGAATTCTCCAGCAAGAACTTTTTATATTCATCAGAAAGTTTTATGATCAGACTCTGGTCACAGTGCCAAGCTAGTGTCTAAAGACTGAGATAAGGAATGAAAAAGATTACAAGCCAGAAGGACTTTAGCATCATAAGGTCCCGTGCCCCAGGTCAGCTTGTGTGATTTCCTTCCCCCAACTTCCCCTCGTCATCTGTACTGTGCATTTTCTTCTTGTGTAACAGAATCTGACCTTACCATCTATCCAGGTCACTAAGAATCCATTCACAGAGTTTCTATCTTCCACCCTCTGTGCTCTCATGGTGATAGATGCCAGAGACACAGAACCAGGGCACTCAAGCTTCCACAGTCTCATCAGTGTCCAACTTTCTCGTCAGCAGTTATAACAAGGAATTATGATACTAAGGACACAAATGCATGGGAGGCCAGAAAAGAGGATATGACCTGAGAAAAATTTGCTGCAGGTGTAGAAAGCCCTCTGACCCACCCATACCTTTTCAATGACCTCCTCCCTCTTCCTCCTTGTACAAAACACTCCATTTCCCAATTATAAGCATGTTCTTTGATTGTCTCCCATGCTCTAAACTCAACTCTCTCCCTCAGAATAGTTGTGAGGATCAAATGAGATAATAACTGTCAAACTTTTAGCACAGCACTATATAAACGTTAGCTTTTACTATTTCAGGAGTGGGTCATCAATCAATCTATCAAAATTTATTACAATTATGAATATAAGGATCTTTGCCAGACCTTAAAGTATAATAGATAATGGTGGTTATTTTCCTTCCCAGGATGGTTAAACTGACCATATAAAAAAAATTATTGGTTTTGTTTTTTGTGTCACCTAATTTTCCAACTCTTCTCCTCCCCTTCATCCCTCTTCTCCTAGAAATGCATCTCTTATAGCTGGGAATGCTAAAAAGAATAGAAGAGAAAAAACAATCAAGTTAACCTCATTTGAAGGTGATAAACTTTACACCTCTGTAAATAAGGGAGCCCTGTAGCTCAACTAAGATCCTCCTCGTCAATGGTAGATGTTATCCCATATCCTGACCTGAAATGAAGTTTGTCGTGGAGTTCCATGTCCTTGGTGAGTGCTGAGGAACTGAACTTCAATCCATCAAGGAGACCTACAAATCCCAGCTCTTAGGGAGCTCTGTGACCAACTGGGAGGAAGCCTGTTGCTATACTTGTATTGGGGGTGGTGGGGAGGCCTTTGGTTTATTCTGCTGCCCAGGGTCCTGAGCTGCTCCTAAACTGGGCTCTGTAAATGCCACAGACTTTGGAGAGTAGGAGTTATAATCCTGGCATTTGGAATGGGAACTGCAGCCACCCTCAGCCCATGAAACACGTGTCCAGGGGAGGTATCCTGGGAGTTATCCAACAACTGGAAGGCAATTTTGCCAGGAATACAGTCCCCTATTGTACCTTTTTGGTTTTGATTGTTCATTGGTTTTGTCTCATTTATTCCTTCTCCCCCAAATCTGTCATTGCTACCTTGGAACTCTCTTTTGTATCCTCTGCCACTTCCTCTACATGTAACTTTTATGGATCCACCTATCTCCTTCCCCAAATGACTTTATATTTATTACAGAATCACTGAATTTGAGAGTGGGGTCATCTAATTAGAACCACGTTTTAAAAGAATCCCCAGGAAAGGATCCAAGCCTGTACTTGATGACCTTCAGTGAGGTTGAGGGAAGGGTTAAGGAGGAGGTGGGCACCTCCACCACCTATGGAGGCAACTATTCAATTTGGGGCATCTCTAGTTGTTAGGAATTTGTCCTTAATTCTCATTGCGTAGTCCTTATTGCTTTTCCACGTTGGAACAATATTTAGTACTGATTCTAACACAGAAAATAATGGCATTAAAAATTAAATTAAATGAAAACTACTATCTATCCAGACACCAACCTTCCTAAACTTTCAAGGTTGGTTGTATTTTAAGCAAGTGTAAGATTTTATATTTATTATTTTTGAATTCCATCTTCTTAGATTGTTAGATCCCAATGCTCCAGCCTGTCATGATCCTTTTGAATCCTCCCAGTTATATGAAATCTGCAGCTTTGATGAGCATATAAACTATACATTTATACAAGTCATTGATCAAACTATTAAACAGCACTGAATCAAGTCCAGATCTCTGAGGTACTCCACTGGCAACCTCCTGCCACACTGACATTGAGACATTAGAAATTACTCTTTGAACCCAACCATCCTATTGGTTTTTAATTTATCTAATTGTATTGTTGCCTAATTAGTATCTCCCCATCTTTTCTACATATTTCTACAAAGATGATGATATAGTACATTTAAAAAAATATTTTTTAAATCTAGGCAAACCACATCCATGGCATTACCAAAATCTATTAGATTAGCAATATTATAAAAGGGGGATTTTATTTTCTATATATTTTGTATTCATTTATCATTGACAAGATTGCAGCCCCATATGAAGATCTTCAGACACTGTAGAGCCTTCAAATTTCATTCCTTAGAGCATACAATTTGTCCTTAGAGTAACTGACATCAGACCTTTATAATTCTTAAGAAAGCTACTGAATTGTTAAGAGTGAGGATTAAATCCTTGCACAAACATAAGAAAGTTGCATAGAACATCTGCTGTTAGTATATGTTGTAGGGGTTTCTTTAATTTGACATGGGAGGGATTTGAGTTGAGATGTTTTCATTTTTACTTGAGTCAAAGTAGGCACTTAATTAAATTTAAGAACAATAAAAGTTCTAATCCCAATAGAGGGCAACTGGGTAGCTTAGTGGATTGAGAGCCAGGCCTTAGGGAGGGAAGGTCCTGGGTTCATATTTGACCTCAGACACCTCCTAGCTGTGTGGCCCTGGGTAAGTCACTTAACTCCCATTGCTTAGCCCTTACCACTCCTGCCTTGGAACCAATACACAGTATTGATTCTAAATCAGAAGGTAAAGGTTTTCAAAAAAGAACAACAAAAACAAAACCATACCAATAAAGTCACCTTGTCTGATAGCATTTTGTGTAATATTCCATGCTAGAAGTACCTCCTCATCTCCCAATCTCACTCCATGTTTTACTGAGAGAAGGGAAGTATTTGTCATTTTCTGTTCTCAAGACTTGAGTCAGCCATTCATCATTTCAATTAATATGAGCCTTTCGATAATTTTGTTCATATTATTTTGGTCACTGTGTATTTGTTCTGAATTTGTTTTTTTCTCTCTGCATTAATTTATGTATACCCTCCCTTATTTGTCTGAGTTTCTCAAATTTATAATTTTTATCATGTAATAATATTTGATTGCATTCACATGCTATAATTTGTCTAACCATTCCCCAAAGGATGGTATTTTTGCCTCTCAAGGATTCTATTTTGTCTCATATCTTACACAATTGCTAGATATATTTTAGCTTGTTAACTATATATTATACTTTTCTTTCTTTCTGTCTTTGACCTCTTTTGCAAATACCAGTTTTCTTTCCAAAGCCCTAATCAACCTATGTATCCTCAGTTCTTAACCCACATAGACTTCATATCAAGGGAAAATGTATATGCTGAGGGGAAACTAGAGAACCAGGCCCAGAGATGGGAAGTCCTGGGTTTAAATTGCATTTCATATACTCCCCAGCTGTGTGACCCTGGGTAAGTCACTTAACCCCAGTTGTCTAGGCATTGCCACTCTTTTGCCTTAGAACTGATACTTAGGACTGATTTTAAGATGGAAGGTAATTTTTTTGTATATATACATACATATATATATATACACATATATATATTTGTGGTTAGCCTTACAAATATCAAATTGGGAGCTGCATGGAAGATGGATTGGGAGCAAGGGACAAAGGAAGACTTCAGGTAATTAAACTAATTAGTAGGTTATTGCAATAGTCCAGAAAAGAGATGATGAAAATATGAATATATATACTGAGATAAATGAGATGGAGAGAGATGCTAATGATATCGCTTTACATTCTAGACATTAAATTCTACATAATTCTACAAAAATATGCTTTTAATGTGTCTTTTCATTTATTCCCAAATAACCTTGTAACTAGAGTAGGTCAGGATTGCAATGCCCATTTTACAAATGAGAAAACTGAAATTTAGATTTTTTTTAATTTACCTGACTGGTGTCAGAGCTAAAAACTAGATCTTTTAGTCTAGTGTTCTTTTTGTTATCTAGAATGAAAGCCTAAGATTGACACTTCCCTGCTTCTCTATATTTTTGTTTTACTCATCTACTTGCTCCTACATAGTATTGTTCTGCCAGATGGAGCCTTCTCTGAATGCCCCCTTCTCCCATCCCTTACTCTTCAAATCTTCCTTCCAATAGTTCCTGAAACCCAGACTTATTTATATTTCCTTCTGTAATTGAACAGAATTGACTTATTCATCCAACAAGCATTAATTAAGCACATACTGTATACCATGCACTGTGCTAGGCAATAGTGGTGTTGCTATTGTTCAGTTGTTTTAGTCATATCTGACTTTTCATGACCCCATTTAGGTTTTCTTAGCAAAGATACTGGAGTAGGTGTTCATTTCTTTCCCTGATTCATTTAACAAATGAGGCAAATAGAGTTAAGTGATTTGTGCAGGGTCTGACAGCTAGTATGTATCTGAGACCACATTTGAACTCAGGAAGATGAGTCTTGGGTCTTCAGGCTCCACATTCTATGCGCTGTGCCAACTAGCTGTCCCAATCATGTGGTAAGATCTGTGCCTTGCAAATATCAGATTGGCAGCTGCATGGAAGATGGATTGAGGGCAGGGGCCAAAGAAAGACTTGAAGTTGTTAAACCAGTTAGCTGGTTATTGGAATAGTTTGGTAAAAAAGTCATGAAAGTCTTCAGACTTTGTGACTATGTGAGTAGAGAGAAGCAGACAGATGCAAGAGATGTTAGAGAGGCACAATAAATGAGACTTGACAACTGGATGGAGTTGTGGAGAGGAAATTTACAGTCTGGATAGATCTGAGTGATTGAAAAGATGGTGGTTACCCCAACAAAAAAATGGAAATTAGGGAGGGAGGAGAGGTTAGCAGTTGATTTTAAGAAGCCTAAGGGATCTCCAGTTAGAAATATCCAATAAGAAATTGTTAATGAAAAACTAGAGGTTAGGAAAGAGGTTAAGGTTGACTATATAGAATATATAGTCATTGTATAGCAATAATTATTGCACCATGGGAGCTGGTTAGTTCATTGAGATGTGGAAATCTATTTTTCTTACTCTTGAACTTAGCATGTCTATTTCCACGAGCTACCTTTCTATACAAAATGGACACTGAATAAGCCTGTTTGCAAGGAAGGGCCAACCAAGAGACTAGCCAGAAGTTTTGTTCATTACCTATCTTTGCTAAAGTCTTGGTCACTCCCAGATGTCATCCTGAAATATCCTGTTTCTGTGTTCTCCTGATCTCTGGAAGAGACTGCCCATTCTCCACTCTCAACTCTTTCCCAAACCACTTCTTGTGGCATGAAAGATAAATTGTCTCAACTCTTGTTGGGCTGTGGAGGTGTCCACTCTAGATGTCCTCTGACATACATGGGTATATTTTCCCTCTTAATGAATAATGCTTTTAATTCACCAGTACTCTTTAATAGTTGAGGGACAAGTTTTTCAAGGTTGGTAGAGAATATATAGAAAGAAAAGATGACAGGTAAGAGCACTGAAATATAGTCACACATAGGGACATGGATGTTGATTCAGCAAAGAAAACTGAGGAGTCCCTATACAGGTAGGAGATAAATAAAGAGAAAGCTTTATTATAAAAACCCAAGGCAAAATGACTTACCCAGGAAGGGTGGTCAATAGCGCCAAATTCTGCTGAGCGCCAAATTCTGCTGAGCGTCAAGAATGAAGACAATTAATATTGAATTGGTATATTATTGTGAAATTATTTTCTCTCCCCAGAACAGTCTGATTCTAAGCTGAGGCTACACCAAGTATCTCCCCACAGGCTATGAAAATGGTTTTAGATTTTGTTGTTGTTGTCACTATAAATAGAATGATTAAAGGCAGGGATGAATTCTGACTCATAGGAGAGATTAAGGGAAGTCGGTAAACTCTGGCAGCCATGTTGCACTCCCACCCATGTGGCAGAGAGGGAAGGGTTTGCTGGTGTTCTTGATAGGACAAAATCCTGCCTCTTTCTGTGAAGAAGTAATGAGTGGCTATTTCCCAATTAGAGATGTCTTAGAATGTTGAGGGGGAGGGATTGTGGATGAGAGATGCTCATTTTTGCACCCATTCAGATTGTAGAGAGAATCAACTAACCAGTTTAGGATGACTTGACTGTCTAACAAATTAATTTAAAATCAAGAAATACTTCCTCTTGAGAATTTTAGTCATTACAGAAGGATGAGGTCTGAGAAAAGGCTGTCATCAAATTTTTCAATTAAGAAAGATCACTGGCAATCTAGGAGAGCATAGTTTCTGTTGAGGGATGAGATTGGACGCCATATTGCAATGAACGAAAGGCAGGGAAAGAAGAGGAAAAAGAAATTTTTAAAAATGTAGACTTTTTTTCTTTTTCAAGGAGTTTGGCTATGAAAGGGAGGAAAGATATAGGAAGGATGATGGCTTGAAGGAAAATTAAGGTCAAATGAAGGTTTTTTGTTTGTTTTTTAAGGGTGGCAATAATTTGGTCATGTCTGTAGGCATCAGACAAGGAGCCAATGATTAGAAGGAGATTGGAGATTAGAAGAAGGAAGAGCAATTTAGGGAGTGATCTCCTAAAGGAAACTAGAGCAGAGAAGATCAAGGGCACATGTGAAGTGACTGGTCTTGGCAATGACTTATTGCAAGAGGGAGGGATGACTTCTTTAAGACACAATCTAACAGCATAATTCCCATAGCTTCCCTACCTTGTTTCTCACTCCCTGAATCATTGTGAGCAAGTCACAGTAAATCTGACAAATACTCTTCCTAAGTACCTGTTTTCCTTCTAATTTTAAGGGCATCAGTTTTGTTTATGCAAAAGCTTTAATGTTATGTAATAAAAATCATCCATTTTATCTCTTCTGATCCTCTCTATCCCTTCTTTAGTCATTTAGTCTTTAGTCTCTCTATAGACATCTGAAAATGTTATGTTGTCTATTCATGTCAGTTCAATGCTACCTGACATTCATTAAGCTCAAGTATTATGGTAATTGGGATGTAAGATTTAGATAACATACACTTCATGTCTCCTTGAGCTTGTAGCTTGAATTGAGGGGGACAAACCCTCCATTCCTTGGCTCTAGACATTTTCACTGGCTACCCCCCCATGCCTGGAAAGCTCTCCTTCCTCATCTCCTGGCTTCTCTGGCTTCCTTCAAGTGTGAGTTCAAGTCTCCTCTTCAAAAGGAAGCATTTCCATAGCCCTTTTATTCTAGTGACTTCCCTTTGCTGATTATTTCCAATTTATCCTGTGTATAGCTTGTTTTTTCTTTTCATAGCATTTCTCTGCTATTTTCCTTCTCCCATTCGAGTAGAGTCTGTTGTTTATCTTCCTTTGTATCTCCAGTGATTTTCAGGATGCTCAGGACATAATAGACACTTAATAAATGTTTATTGACTGACTGACTAACTGATCAACTGATATATGCCTCTATTGGATATGTTCATGAAACTTAAAGAGACTTTAAAGAAGTATCAGTCAAGCAGGTTAATGCTGAAATCAAAAAGTCCTTTTGTGTGTTCAAGGGATGGCCATCTCTTCTACTTGGAGACACCTAAAGAATACCAAGGAAGATCCAGAGAAATGAAGTCAAGGTAGCACCCATCCTTTACCCTGAGGCTGGAAATGACACTCCAAAATAGGATAGAGAAGAGCAAGAGAAGAAATGTAACCAAAGAAAGCATCAGAGAGCCTTTGGTACAGTGATTTTAAGGACTAGTTCTTGGAAGGAAATCACAGTAATGACTACAACTTCCCCAAGACTCAACAAATCTTTATATAAAGCTGTGAGCTCATCTTCACTCCATTATTCAGGGCATATCTAGAAGTTTTATAGGAAAATGTAGGGGTCTCAGGGAGTTTTTTCTCTTTTAGCCCCTACCTTCTGAATCTGCATTGGTTCTAAGGCAAAAGATTACTAAGGGTTAGGCAATTGGGGTTAAGTAACTCTCCGTGATCATACATCGAGGAAGTGATTGAGAAGACAATTGAAACCAGGACCTCCTATCTCCAGGTCTGCCTCTCTGTCCACTGAGCCACCCAGCTGCCCCTCAGGAGAGTCTTACCAGTTTCCTGCTTTTGAAGCACAGAGGTACCAATTAGCTGGCTAAGTGGAAATGTTTGTTTTGGAAGGCTATAGGCATGGATGACCTGCAGATGGAGGCAGGGTTCAGAAAATAGGCAGGTTGGGAGGAAGGCGAGAGTTCTAGGAAAGGGGAATAGAGATGGCAACTACAACAAATACATACCCAGAAAACTATATTGCAGGGAAAAAAATCAATAATTCAATTGATGAGCACAGAGTAAGTGCCTGCTATGTTCTAGGCACTCTGCCAGGCACTCAAAAAAAAAAAATGCAACAGTCCCTACCCTCAAAAAGCTTAAATTCTGTGAGAGAAGAGTCATGAAGTTCTGACTTCAAATGTGACCGCAGACACTTGCTGACTTGGCTACTCCAGACCTGGCACTCTATGCACTGTGCCCCCAGCTGCCCTCAGTAGGTACTTAATAAATGCATAATTGATTGTTGACCAACGGAGGAAGTAGGGTGATAGAAAACCTCAGATCTTTCTGTTCCAAGTAAGTAAGTAGGGAGATTTGATTGCAATCTGAAATTTGAAGCGGGCTTCAGGGATGTTTCCTGAAAGCATGGATTTGATGGATGTACCTTGCAGCATCACAGCACAATCTCTTCATCTTGGAGGTTTCTGCCCTCCAGGAGCAGATTTTCCTTTTAGGACCACAGTGAATGTGCAGTTGAATCGCCATCTTGTGGCCATCTCTGGGAACTGCAGCATCGAGGTCTCCAATTGGGAAATGACTTTGCCTGGAAGAAAGGAGTCAGCAGCAACAGGAGCAGCTTGAATCTCTTTCTCTGTAAATTCAGATGTTGGGCTTCAACTGAAGAGCCTAACAATGACCAGTTTGTTAATTACTACATAGAGACATTGCGCAGTGGCAAGAAAATGGAACTTGTAGCCAGTAGAACTGAGTTCAAGTCCTGACTTTGCTCCTAACTTTTTTTGTCTGGTCACATCACATTTTGTGACCCTGTAAACCATACTCTCCATGTTTTCTTGGCAAATATACAGGAGTGGTTTGCCGTTTCCTTCTCCATCGCATTTTACAGAAGAGGAAACGGAGGCAAAATGAGTAAAGTGCCTTGTCAGGGGTTGTCATACAGTTACTGTGTCTGAGGCCAGATTTGAACTCAAGAAGATGAGTCTTCCTGACTTCAGATCTTGCCCTTTGTGCCACCTAGCTGCCCTTGTTAGAGGTTAGATTAAGATTTTAGGAATATCTTGTATACATAAACATATAATATATTCATGTAAATGGATTTATACATATATTATCATATATATGTAGGTAAGTGCATATGTGGGGACAAATCCTCCCATGCCTGCCCATCCTCTCAGCACAGAATGGGTAGGCATGGATAGATTGAGATCCTTGTCTTTGGAGGGCATACATGCATTAACAACATCACCAATCCAGGTGAGTATGTACCGATTCAAAATTTGCCAGTGCTGTCTAAACATTGGCTCTGATTGAGTCCCATAACAGCCCTGTTCAGACAGGTAGTCTTGGCATTGTTGTTCTCATTTTACAGATGAGAAAACTGAGACTCCAGAGAGAGCATTATTTTCTTGCCCATGATCATGTTGCTAATAAGAATCAGAAGTATGTTTGGATCCCAGTTCCTCCTTGATCAAACCCAACACTTTATCTACTGTGTCCCATTACGCTGCCTCTTGCCTTTGGATCTTCCATAAATCAACAGGACATAGGATTACATTTATCTTTAGATTCTTCATGTTGATGCTGAAAAAGGAACTTAGAAATAATCTAGCTGTATAGTATTTTCTATTTTAAGAAGAAGAAACTGAGTTCCATAGAGAAGTGATTACTGAGGTCATGATTTGTTAATGGCAGATCCAGGTCTCCTGACTCTTAGCTTAAGGCTCTTTCTGGACCTTAGAACATATACAATGACACATAACAAGTTTGCCCTCTATTCATAGTCACTTAATTCTACAAGTGCTAAGGGGATAAGGAATAAGGATAGAATCAGCACTAAGAATTCTCACCATAGACTTCTTAAAGGAGGTCAGAATTGAAATGGAACTGATAACTCCAGATGCTACTTGCCTGGAATTCTTCAAAAAGAAAGAACACCTATTAGTCTGAGAGTTATCTTAGTATATACTTGTGAACTTTAGATTTACTCCACCCTGCTTAGTCTAACAAAACAGGAATGTCTAAACCCCTACTTAAGGATTAAGTATTGAGAAGGATGGCTGATGACAGACATGTGCTAGAAAATGACAAATCAGAAACAACTGACAGACCCCTGGGTTGTCCTAAGTCAAGCTTAAGCTACCATTGGTACATGTGATTCAGGAAAGTGATGTAAAAATCGTCTATATATTTTGTGTCACTTCCTCTCTCAGGCTCTTTTTGCAGAGAGGTGGCTCTGGTGGCAGCGTGCTGAGCGTCTTGGCATCTTGGCGCGGTGAAAACTATTGCCCGGGTTTGGCAGTGAGTGTCCTTGATACACTACTGGAGAAGCTTAGTAACCTAGTTCAGGTGAGGCATCTTCACTGAGCTCTCTCGGAGTTTAGGCTGATTCTTTTCTCCTTTGCCTTCCAAATACTATCCTCTTAGGAAAGCCTCTAATCTTCTTCAAAGATCTCGTGGTGGAGGTCTTTGAACTCCCTCTGGCACAGGCCAGGCGGAAGAAATCCTATACCCTTTCCCTCTCCCTTCTCCTTAATTCCTTCCCTCTGTCTTAATTTAACCACCATAAAATTTCCAAACTGACTTAGGTATTTTATTTGGGCTATTCTTTGGCAACCAAATTAATTTAGATTAAGTCACAACCCTAAAATTACCCTTACATACTCTTCCCTGTAGACATCACTGTCCACTATATCCAGCTCTAAACCAACTCCCAAGATCCCTCCACACAAGACCCAGGAGATTCCACAGCATGGATTCATGCTATCTCAGCCTTATAGGGCTGGGAGGATTGATTTAGGAACTCACACAATGTGTGGGGACTGGGAGATATTGGAATCCCCAGAGAAGGAATCAGGCTGTCCATTACACTAAGGATAGCTGGAGACTTGCCTCTGGTGCTGTCAACTTGATTCCCTTTGCTAAATCTCAGCTCTGACTCAGCAGAGCACATCCTCACTGCCCCCCATTCCCTTGACTCTGAAGATGCTCCTGTCCACTGAACTGTTTAATCATCTCACTTAGAGCTGCATCATTTAGCATCAACATAGAGTTTTCCTTGACAGCACCAATCAGGGAAACTACAGAGCTGGCTGACTCAGGTATGCTCAAACTATTAGAAAGAAAACCTGCCCCCAGCCATGCTCAGACACTTGACATGGACACACACTGTTGTGTGTAAGGTACACTCACAGGCCTGACACATTCAGCCATAGATTTCTACAGCTACAGAAATACCTATATGCATGTAAAGAAGCCTCAACCCTACATGAGATTTATAGAATCCACCTCTACCCATTTTCATTGAGACTATTAAGGCAACCCAACACTTGCACCTACTGACAGTGGAACCATAGATTTGGTCCCTATTTCTCTCCTCTAACCTAGGTCCTTTATTGGGAACCACACACCCCAAACTTGGTCAGTTAAAGTATGGAAATGATTTTCCCAAAGGATGAACTGTTTTACAGTACCATTTAGAGACAAGTAATTTATGAGGTCCCAGATTAGTCACTGAATCTAGCTAATCATAATTATAATGTGAATTTGATTTCCAACCTACTTTGCTTCCCAGGATCCCCAAAATGTTTCTCACTAGGTTCAAGGAATGACCCTGGATCCAGTTTACGGAATATAATGCGTTGGATGTGAGACTGGGAGGCAGGACACCCAAGTTCTAATCCTTACACACTACCTAGTAATGTGATTTGAGATAAATTCCTTCTCCTTTTAGGACCTCATTTTCTGGATTTAGAAAATGAAAGAATTTACTAGGTATTCTCCAAGATCCATCTTTGTTTACTTCTGATTCTCCAATCTCTAAAAATCTGTCCTCTTCCCAGTCATCTCAGACTGTCCCCCTCTCTGCTGCCAGCCATGCTGGCAGTCCCAAATATAAAGCTGTCTCTCAGGCATATCACCGGCATTCATTGCACAACTTGTTTATACAGGAGGAAAGGGCACTGCTCATACTCCTGGGGTAGGTGGATGGATGGGCATAGATTTAAAGAACATTAGATCTGGAAAGGAAATGAAGAAACTGGTTCCAGGGAAGTGAGTTCAATAATTTGGTTCAACAAATATTTATGAAGCATTTAATATGCACAAGGTGAGAGGCAGTTTCAGCATAACAGATAAAGAGGCAGTAGCTGAGTGAAGAAGAACTAGATTCAAGTCCTGTCCCAGACTCACATTGGCTGTATGGGCTATGGGCAAGTCATTGAAATGATCAATGCTTCACTTCCCCTCCCTTCCTCTCCCCTATCCTCCTATCTTGTCCTTAGCACATGGAAAACTCAGCTATGGCTTTTCTGGTGATCCCGACTGCTTCCCTGCTTCCTCTTCCAGGGTGATTTTTGTTCATGTTTCATTCTTGCCTTTTCATCCCTTTGTAGCACAATGTCTGCACTTATTTCTGGAAAACATACAATTGTCTCAATGTACTTGTCTTGATAGACTTGCTCTTACTTGGTCATAGCCCTTGTTTCTTGGCTGGTTAGATAGCTGAAACTGAATAGTATCTACTCCATGGTAACTCCTTTGTTTATAGTCTGAGATATGAGTCTTTCCTAAACCTTTTTAAAAGTCAAAATACATTATAAGTACAAGCTCCTTGTAAACTATAGATAGCACCTAAATGATTATTGTTGGGGGGGCACTAGTAGACAGCTCCAGGCCTTGGGTTTAAATATGGCTCAGAGACTTTGATATTCAAGTAACTTCACCCCAGTTGCCTAGCAGGTTCTAAGACAGAAGGTGAGGTTTAAAAAAAAAAAAAGATTATTATTTGATTAATTCGTGTTTCCCATCTCTCCCCCCCCCCCAAAAAAAAAAAATTCCTTCATAGAGAAGACATCCATGCACTTTTCTTCTTGTGCTTTTCTCTGAGAACTCTAGGTAGTCTGACACAAGCTGCCCTTGGTTTAGAGAAGCATTGAAAACTGGATTTAACTTGTGCAACTTTTCAGAGAACTGCTACCACCCTATAAAGTTGGGCTGACCCACTGCCAGGATTGTAGTTATTCTCCTCCCCACCCTCAGGTCCAAACTACAGACTGTGGGATCCCTGGGGTAAGAACAGTCCCAGGAAGGTCTTCCCAAGTTTCTCCCTGGCACTTTGCATCAATTAGAGATTCATTTGCTCTAAACAAGTGGTTCATTTACTATGCAAATCCCCCCTGGGAGGATTAAGGTCAATCATACCTTATTGTAAATGACTTTCATTAGCCAGATTTAGGAAGAAAGGAAGCTTTGATTTTTAGAGGGTGGAGTGGTTAAGTAAGCCTCAAGCCACAACAATTCACTTAGACTTTACAAAGCAGCTTTCCTCACAAAAAGTCCTCTAAGGCAAATAGTACAAAGATCTTTATCCTCATTTTATTGATGGAAGAAGCCCAGAGAAATATAGGGAATTGTACAAGATCAGACAACTATTCTGAGGGAGAGGTTGAACTTGAATCCAGGACCTCATGTTTCCCATCCACCCCTTAGTCAATACCATGCTACCAACTGAGGTACTTTGGCTATAATAAGAGCTGTATGGTACAGAACTAGGACTGGTATCAGGAAGACCCGATTGGGTCAAAACCCTGTTATGGGTATGATTAAGAGAGTGGACATAGTTGAAACCTGCTAAGCTGGCTATGTCATCCCAGGCTCCTTTGCTTGGAACTGATTCTGTCTTCTGTCTTAGTTTGTCTTGATCCTGTGTAAAATGAGAATTTAAGGGGACCTTGAAATCAAGGTGTCCCCTCTTTAACCACTATTCAAAAAGACCCAGGAAAACCATCTTTAAAATGGAATATATTTATTGAAAGGGAAATGTGGAGCATCATAGACCTAAGACAATGTTCCCCAGGTTTACAGAGAGAGTGATGAGTGTGACCATGTCTCAAATCATTGACCAGAGATAGAATGACCCCTGACTTACAGAAACACTTTTAACTTATAGGAAAATACAATAGATTTATTTTATACATTCAAACCTTCCTTCAAATGGACATTTTAAAGAAATGGTCAAGAGTTGGACATTGGAGTTTTAATACAGCTTTCCAGTGGATACAAAGAGAGGAGGAATTCAGGACTGGATTACCTGGGAGGCTTGATAAAATGGGAGAAACTTCTATGCCAAAAGGGTACTTAAAATTTGTTCACTGAGTACTTCAGGGTCTAAGACAAGATCAATCTGAGACAGCTCCATAAGACAAGTTCCTAGACAAACTCCAAAGAAGGCCTTTGAACTGCAGGAAGAATGATGAGGTGGAGTAATCTTGTCCTCCAGGGGGAAGGATTGGGGGTGGAGGAGGCAGCTTTACTAACTTCTTGGCATTAATAACTTGAGAATAACACTAATATCTCACTACATACAATCCTTTAAGATAGAAATTGTGGACACAGTTCACTCCTAGCCAGGGGATATATCCTTCCATGGAAACAGTGATTCTGATTTTTTTGGTCATTACCCTTCCTCTGTATTTTTTTTTTTAGTATTGTCATTTAGTTGTTTCAGTTGTGTCTGACTCTTTGTGTCTCCATTTGGGGTTTTCTTGGCAAAGATAGTGGAATAGTTTGTCATTAGATGAGGAAATTGAGGCAGAGTTAAGTAACTTACCCAGGGTTATAGAGCTTGTTAGTGTCTGAGGCTAGATTTGAACTCAGGAAGATAAATCTTCCTGACTCCAGCCTGGACACTTTATCCACTGTGCCATTCAGCTGTTCTTTGTCTGGATGGCCCCTCTCAAATCCCACCTTTTCTCCCTACCTTAAGAGGACGAGGTCTGGGCCTGAGGGATGACAACTGTCTCTTCTCCTTTCTTTTCCTCCCCAATCTAAGCCAGCAGTCCTAACAATTCAAACCTGGTTTGACTTTGATCAGAGAGGTTCAGCTGTATTCCTGGCCCTACTCTGGTCCTTTATTCTGGGCTGGGCTGGGCTGCCTGGTGGCCCCTCTTTGCTCCTAGGGAAACCCAGAGTGGCAACTGAGCCTCTAGCTATCTCTGTTGCCTTAGGATAAAATTAGACATCCTCTCACATCTCATTGGAAATTTTTTTCTGCTTTCCCTCCTCTTTGGCCAACCTCCTGTCTGTCTCAGTCTCTTGTTTCCTCTGTTTCCATGGAGGGTCTACTGCCAAAGGAGAGGTTACCCTGGAAACATCAGCACAATTAACATGTAGACTCTCAGCTTGTCAGGCTCTATTGTGAAAACTCTGGATGCCTAGAAAATGTGCACAGACATACATGTTCATACACTTGTGCTCCAGACACTACTTTTTCCTTCCCTCACACAATACTAATATTCCATTAAGTTAATATGTTTTGAGCCTCAATTGTGTATGTAATATCTTCTGTCAAGTGCTTTGGATGAGACAAGGAAATCAAGAGGGAGTCCTTGCTTTCAAGCAGCTCACAGTCTAGTTGAGGGGTTGGGAAAGAGCATATGTTACCTGGCATTTACTCATGGTGCTGAATCAAATGGATATTACAGACAGTAAGAGCTATGGTAATTCAGACAGGGGGAAGAAATCAGTGTGGGTTAGGGTAGGTAGGTAACAGTTTCTAGAGGAGGTCAAATTTAAAGTGTTGAAAGATAGGAAGACCTTAATGGATATCTGACTTTGGGAGCAGCCCAAGGGATGGAGTGGGAGGGGCACAATCACTGCGTGGGCAGGGTATGGATGATGATTCAGTAAAGGAGAATGAAGAGGGTTAAGACATATAAGAGATGAATCAAGAGAGAATGGCATCAAAGATATAATAAGGAAAATACTTGCACACATTTATAGCCATGCTCTTTGTGGATGGCAAAAAATTAGGAAATTAGGGGACTGGGGAATAGTTGAACAAGCTGTGGTATCTGATGGTGATGGGATACTACTGTGCTGAAAGGAATGATGAACTGGAGGGTTTCTGTGTGAACTAGAAAGAACTCCAGGAATTGATGCAGAGTGAAAGGAGCAGAACCAGGAGACTGATACATTGTGACATAATTGAATGTATCAGGGTTTTCTACTAGCAGCCATGCAATGATCCAGGACAATCCTGAGGGATTTATGAGAAAGAACACTATCCACATCCACAGAAAGAACTGTGGGAGTAGAAATGCAGAATAAAAACATATGATCTATCATGCAGTTCAGTGAGGAAATGACTGGGGTTTTAGCTTTATTTTTTTTAGACCCTTACCTTCCTTCTTGGAGTCAATACTTTGTATTGGCTCCAAGGCAGAAGAGTGGTAAGGGCTAGGCAATGGGGTTAAGTGACTTGCCCAGGGTCACACAGGTGGGAAGTGTCTGAGGCCAGATTTGAACCTAGGACCTCCCAATCTCTAGACCTGGCTCTAAATCCCCTGAGCCACCCACCTGCCTCCTGGGGTTTTAGCTTTAAAAGATCACTCTATTGCAAATATGAAAAATACATAAATAAAAATATATACATATATATATATATGAATATATATATATACATATATAATCCAGTGGAATTACTTCTCAGCTCTGAGAGGGGAAAAGGAAGAGGGGTGAGAAAAATCATGAATCATGTAATCATGGAAAAATATTCTAAATAAACAAATTAAAATTTAAAAAGGAGAGTGGTGTCACAAAAACTTAGAGTGGAAAGAGAAAAAATGGAAAATCCAGAGGAAAGCATGATGAATATCAAAGTCTTCAGAGAAGTCAAGAAGATTGAAGACTGAGAAAAAGGCTATTAGATTAGTTAATTACAAAATCCTATGCTAATCTACTTATTCAATGCTAATCCCCCCAAATTGCCAAAAACATATTTTATTGAACTAGGAAAAATAATTACAAAATTCATTTAGAAAAAAACAAGAGGTCAAGAATATCAAAGGAACTAATGAAAAAATATAAAGAAAGGAAGGCTAGCAGTTTTAGATTTTGAACTCTTATAAAGCAGTAATAATTAAAACTATCTGGTACTGGCTAAGAAATAGAAAAATAGATTAATGGAACAGACCAGATATACAACAAACAGTTGTGAAAGATTATATAGTAACCTTGTATTTGACAAAAGTAAAGATCTAAGTTTTGTGAATAAGAATTTTCTATTTGGAAAAAAAAATGTTGAGAAAACTGGAAAGCACTCTGGTAGAGACTAGATATAGACCAATATTTAATACCATTTATAAAAATAAGATCAAAATGGATACATGACCTAGGCATAAAGGGAAATACAAGCAAATTGGAAGAGCAGGGGGCTTATTACATATCAGATTTATGGACAGAAGAAGAATTTATGAATAAAAAAGAGGCAAAAAGCAATGTAAGATGTAAAATGGATTAATTTTGAATACATCAAATTGAAAAGTTTTTGTACAAATAAAACTAATGTGGCCAAGATTAGAAGGAAAGCAGTAAGTTGAGGAAAATATCTTCATAGAAAGTTTCTCAGAGGTCTCATATATAAAATATAGAGAGAACTTTGTCAAATATATAAGATTATAAGTAGTCTGTGTAATTAGAATCTGTTACCCTAAAACTATGATCCCCCGCAAAACAATTCCCAGAACCCCACTCACTTCCTGTCATTACATGCTGACATAGACAGAATATAAATTGGGTGGAGGTCTGTCTCTTGCTCTTTCCTTCCTGTAGCAGCTTTGGTGGAGCAGGCCTTTTGAGCAGGTAGAAAAACTTAATCATGTGGTTCTGTTTTGTTAGAAAATAAACTTTATAAAATATGATACTTGAAGTATTGAACATTAATTTTAAATCCTACAGGCCAAAAGATATGAGTAGACAGTTTTGGAGTGAAGATATAATATGGAAAAATGCTCTTACTCATTATTATTAGAGAAATGCAAATCAAAAGAAAACTGAGCTATTATCTCACATCAATTAGATTGGCTGAAATGATAGAAGGGTAAGGTAACTAAGTTGGAGGAATTGTAGGAAAATGGGGATGCTAATACCCTGCTGACTGAACTATGAACAGACCCAGCTATTTTGGAGAGTAATTTGGAATTATACTCAAAGAGTTATAAAACTGTGTATATCTTTTGATCCAGCAACACCATTGGGTTTATTTCTTAAGGCAATCAGGAAAAACTAAAAACAACCTGTATGTTCTAAAATCTTTATAGCATCTTTCTTTCATGTAGCAAAGAACTAGAAATTGAAGGGATGCCCATCAACTGAAGAATGGCTAAACAAGTTATGGCATAGATGATGTGATGAGTGTGATGATGAGCCATAAAAAATGATAAATATTAATTTTGGAAAAACATGGAAATATCTACATGAAATTATGAAAAGTGAATTGGGTAGAATCAAGAGAACATTATATACAGCAACTAAAATGTTTGAAGGATGACTTGTATATATTTACCTCCAGAAAAAGAACTGATAAGTAGAAATAAGACAGGGATTAATATGTCTTTTTATCAAATGATGCCTTCTCTAATGGAGAGAGGGGAGAAAGGGAGAGATGGAGTAAAATGAGTATTTAATTGTAACAAATTAATTTTTAAAAATCAACCTTCAGAAAGGGCAGTTTTAGTTGAACAATGATGAAGAGAGTGGAAAGAGAGGGAGAAGAGAAGGTGACTTCCTCAAGGAATTCCAAGTTCAGTTCTCTCCTGATGGAAATACAAATCTCTCTTCTACCAAGAGGTGAGAATCTGAGTTCTTTCCCTACTGCTGGCTCTCCCATCAACTCTCCAATTGCTTTAACTGCCTACTGTTACCAGGATTTATTTAAGATTCTGAGGGGTTTGGCCCCCTTTTTTTTTTTGTTATTTTCTCATGATCAGGCTACCTGTAATTCCATCAGAGAAAAGTAATACATTAGTACTTGTGATTATAAACACTCTATGACTATATCAATTCAGACGAAATGAATAGTTGGGGTTCTAGTGTAGTGAATTCAATAAAGGTAAACTGAGCTCCATGCTTCAAGCAAAATCAATTTATTAACAGTAACATATGTGTGTGTTTGTGTGTGTGTATTTAAAATCCTTTTCTTCCATCTTAGAATCAATACTGTATATTGTTGCAAGGTAGAAGATGGGTAAGAGCTAGGCAACGGAGGTTAAGTAACTTGCCCAGGGTCACACAACTAGGAAGTATTTGAGGCCAAATTTGAATTGAGGAACTCCTGTCTCCAAGTCTGGTTATCAATCCACTGAGCCACCTAGATGCCCTCCCTGCCCCCTCCACTTATAACTTTTCTAACAAAATGAGTCAGACTGGCCACCTCAGTAATATCAACTCCAATGAGAAGAGGGAAACCTCTTTATTGAAATGTAGGGAAGGAGAGGGGAACTGGGTAATTTTTGGAGTTTTACTATTGGCTTTACCAGGAAAAGTGGGTTGGCATTCAGGTGTGGCTAATCACACTCCTCTCTGACAATTAAGGAATGTTAATTGTATTATGAAACTCTGGCTGCCTCTTGTAAACTTGGCCAGAAGGCCAGAACCACCAGGTGTTCTGCCCCCTTGGGGAAGATCAAGCCTCACCTAATTGCACAAGGACTGGCCAGAACATATGATATGTCTTTTGGGGAGATGGCGCTAGGTTAAACTGGTTGGGCTCAGAGACAACAAGCAGTTGTTCCAGGAGCTAGGCATGAGTGATAATATTCCCTTTCAATATGCCTTTAAACTAACTCAGAAGGAAATCTGTATTCCTGAGCAAGATGAGTTTAAGCAGAAACTGACTCAATTTTAAAGATCAATAAAGCATAAAACCAATACAATAGAAATCAGTTAATATTAATTTTTATTTTTTTCACAAGGTGGCAACCAAATCCTTTTCTTCCTCTTTCTTTGTAATGCTATATATGTTATTGTTGCTAAATTCGGTATGAGAGTACTAATGAGTCAAAAAGGGTGAGTAATTTTAGGGTACAGCTAGGATCCCACCTCTCCAACAAGCTGTGCCTCTACCTTGAAATTACATTGTTTCCTTTCTTATCAGTCTCTCCCTATATGTGTGTTATAAAGGTATAGTTGTTGAACAGGGCAAATAGGGGTGTGGAAGTGGAGGTGGCAGTATGGAGTCAGGAAGATTCATCTTCCTGAATTCAAATCTAGCCTTAGATACTTCTTAGCTGTGTGCCCTGGGCAAGTCACTTAAATTTGTTTGCCTCAGTTTCGTCATCTATCAAATGAGCTGGAGAAGGAAATGGCAAACCTCTCCAGTATCTTTACCAAGAAAATCCCAAATAGGGGCACAAATAATTAAATGATTGAAGCAACTAAACAACACATTGCTTTAAATATCTCTACTCAGTCCTAGAGGAAATCAAAAAGTCACTATTAAGAGTCAGACCTATGTTCGTGAGAGTATAAATTTAGACTTAGAAGAGACTTTAGAGAACATTGAATTCAATCCCCTCTTTTACAGACGAGGTAAGTCAGGTTCAGAGAGGGGGGCATCAACTCTTCCAAAGTCATACAGGTAGCAAATAGCAGAATTGGAATTTGAATCGATTTTGCTGACTCCAAGTCCACTGCCCTACCCACTATACTACAAATATGTACATGTACATGCTTTTCCTGATAAAAGGTAGTTCCCTTGAAGGCAATAACTGTTTAATTAGTCTTTTTTTTTTAATTGAAAAAAAAAATCCTTACTAAGTATCAGCTCCAAGGCAGAAGAGTGGTAAGGGCTAGGCAATTGAGGTGAGGTGACTTGCCCAGGGTCATACAGCTAGGAATGTCTGAGAACAGATTTGAACCTGTAATGGTGGAAATTTAGGGGAGAGGGGGAGACTGAGGCAGGTAGAAATTAGTTTCTCTATGCTAGGAGTATATATTTTTTAGAGGTTTATTAAAGGTTAAAGATTAAGAATATACAAGTAAGAAACATGTGCCTAGGCCAGAGGCCTAGACAAAATAACCTCACATCATGGAAGAGACGCCTCTGCTCCAAAAACGGAAGTCCAAAAAGGCCCGAGCCCTTCAAAAGCCTTTGCTTAAATATCTTCTCGATCTCGGCCCAGGTGAGATTACAAGGCATTCTGGGGAAGTGGAGCAAAGGCTCATGGGGATTGTAGTCCTGTATTCGAGTCTATTTTTTACATCCCCCCGTGTGATCATTTGTGGAAAAATTAATTTTTTCCCAAAAGGATCATAAAAACATAATAAACTTAAAAGATTACAATAGTGTGAGGATAAGAGAAAAAAGAATAAAACCAATAATTTCTGAACACATTGACAAAAAGCCATTATGGCTGGATCAATTGGGGAGACTAGTCTCCCAATCATCATCAGGGGGGATTGTGAATTTTAAAAAGTCTCCATCTTGGTCTAGCACCCAAAAATTGTGCACACCCACACTACACGGGCATGTGCTAGTCAATGACAAATCAGAAATAACTAACTGCCCACCTGGGCTGTCCTAAGCCAAGCTAGAGCCAACCATTGGATTTTGTGAGACACAGGAAGTGAGGTAGGGAACAGCCTCTGGAATTCGCTCACTTCCTGTGGGGAGAGGGAGACGCGAGTTGGTGTTAGGAAGAGTTGGTGTTAGGAGCTTGGAGAGAGAGGACGCCCGCAGACAGCTTTCCTTCAGATCGGTCACGTGAGTTAAGGACTGATTCTTTCCACCTGGGCCTTTGGGCCTAAAACTCCCTCTGCCTTGGTCAGAGGTTGAGTAGCCCCTTTCCCTTTTTCTCTTCTCTCCTTCTCTCCCTATCCTTTTCCCTACTCCCAGTGTGATTAAACCTCCATAAACTTCATTCTGACTTGAGTGTTTCATTTTTAGGAATTTCATAAGTAAATTCCTTGGCGGCCATTGTTTAATATTACATAAATCCTGTAGCCACATTCTTAACCATTACAATATTATAGTCTCCCCCTCTCCCCTAAATTTTAATCTTTACAAACCCAGGATATCCCCTCTTCAGGCCTGGCTCTCTATCCACTGAGCCACCTAGTCACCCTTAATTATTGTCTTTTTATCGTCAGGGTCTAGCATAGTGGTACATAGTAGGCACTTAATAAATGCTTGTTGAATGAGATAAACCTAGAGTTCAGGTCATGTTATACCTATCATTACATAAATGCCAGAATCCTAGGATACGATATCAAGAAGAGACCTTAGGGATCACTGAAATATCAGCTCCCTCAAGTTTGCTATAAGAGAACTGAGTCTCAGGTAAAAGAAATGACTTATTTAAGGTTGAGTACTTATTAGTGGCAGATTGAGCCTCTAGGAGTAGCATGATAGGGTAGAAAGTACTAGATTTGGAGTCAGGGAATCTGGTTCTTCTATTTATAATTCTACCTCTATGATTTTTATCTTTCTCATCCCCACTTCTTCATCTGTGAAAGGTGGGGATTGGATTAATGGTCCCTAAGGTTCTCTCCAGTTCTAAATCTATGATCCAATGAACCAAGTTCTAACTCCATGTACAGAATATTTTTTGCCTTATCCTAAGAAGAGAGAAGTTAAACAACATAAAACAAAACAAACAAAAAAAGAAATCAACATTGGAGGCATTCTTCACCCATATTCCCAATCTCCCTCAGGTTCAGACTATCAGACACCTAGAGGAGATGAATTATTCAATGCAAACTTCTAAACCATTTGGATTCTTGACAGGACATTTCTTTTGGTTGTTTATGCTGATTGTGTGAGATAGATAATTCACTTCTGTATTGTAGAGATAGAATTTTTAGTTGTTTTGCACTGGGTAGTTTCAGCATAGATTGAAGTGGTGAGTGTGGAAGATAATAAAAACCCAGCAGGGTCCAATCCTCCCAACATCTTTTTATATTGAACACCGCCTTTCTATTACTCTTTCTTTAATTCATGATTTTTGCCTCAGTCATAGATGATCAGACTATTTAATAGTAGAACCTCAGACAGGCTCCTGAGTTGTTTGTCCTTCCTTTTCAAAGAGGATCAATAATATCATGAGGTGATGACTTGAGCTTCAATTGGATTTAAGTGAGGAAGAATTGCACAGAGTTGCCAGCCTCACTCTCTTCCAGTCATTGAAATCCAGTGGCAAGACTAAAGTCAGGATAACTGGCAATGGTCAGGGATGCAGTGGATGACCTTGGCATCGTTCATGTTTGATTCAGATCTAAACCTTTCACAGTACCTGGTTCAGACAGCTTCTTGGCCACTGCAATGAATTATTCTCCTCCACCTATTCCTCTGAGGGAAAGTCTTTACATATTTGGATTAGATGTCCCTTTAACTCAATGATAGGTTCCAAGCCTATTGGTTACCCTCTGCCTGGGTTAGTCTAACTGCTGAGACAGTTTTACCAGAGTGTGACCACTGAACATGCTACAGCTTCTTGGAACCACAGATGAGAGTTGGGTGAAAGGTGGACACCAAAATTGGATGAATAGCCCTGAAAAGGGCTTAGCAAACTCTCACACCAGAGGTACTAGTCTTCCTAAACACTCCATACTCCCTGGGATCTTAAGTAAGACCAAGTGGGACAGTGATGATGACTACTCTAAAGTCAACACTCATAATCTCTCCTCCCTCAACGCTTGCCCCACCTCTGGAGTCTTACTTTTGGCTGACATTGTCCTGACCCCAGGAGCTGTAATTGTTCTTTGTATCCAAACCAGAACCCTTTCCTTGGGGAAAAAAAAAGTGGACTCACAAAGGTCAACCTAAACTGCAATGTGCAGGACCCTCTAATTTGATGGAGGAGATTGGAGTATAGTATGATATGGAAATAGCACTAGTTTTGGTTCTGTCACTTACTACCATTGTGAAATTAAACAAATCATTTAATGCCTCTGGGGACTCCATTCTTCATCTATAATATGAGAGGATTATATGAGAAGACCTCCAGAAGAAGGTTTTTCAGGCTTTGACTCTAGATCTATGATTTTTAAATCTTTCAATATTTTTTTGCACCTACATAATAAATAACCATCAAGATTTACCTGAGGCTGATTTCTATAACGATACATCTGATAAAACTGTCCCACTATTGAAAAATATCAGGGAAGGTTCTGGAAATAAAACAAAATAGTGAACTCTGGCCTCCCTAATGCATTATTCACTTCACTGGTGTTGTGAGAAATATTTTGCAACCCTAAAACACTATGGAAAGGGGAATTGTCTTGCTGACCTGAAATATTGTACAAATGGTTCAGTAATCCCTGCCTCAGAAACCTCCAGGGTGTACCAGAAAAATATCTTTACAGGTGAGGAACACAATTTAACAAACATTCATTAAGTACTAACTATGTGTAAAGCATTGTTTAAGGTACTGGAGGAGATCCAAAGTTTGGACAGGATAAATTTACTTGTAGACTTGTCTTGTCTCTCTATCATAATTTATGTCTCAGTCTTGGCTCTGAGCTCCTAGGGATTATGGATCTTCACCTTCAAACACTTCTCTCTTTCCCCATCCCCCAACCATTTCTTGCCTTGCCAAGGTAAGGTTATCCACTGCCCTTTTTCCTTTCTACCACTTGTTCCAAGAATTGTAATCAAATAAATACTACCTTTGATTCTGAAAGGGCTTATAAATGAACTGGCCCATTGTTTTACTTATCATCTAAATAATTTCCTAGGACAAAACACTCTTTTTGGCCACCACTCTCCTATATGTTATCTCTATTAGAATACAAGGTGTTTGGGAAAAGGAAATATCTTGTTTTTCTTTTTGCTTCCCCAGCATTTTTCTTGGAGCATAGTAATCCCTTAATAAATGCTTTTTTGATTCTGCAGGTAGAGAATAATAAGCATGCCACTTATAATGTGAGGAAGTGAGAGATATGTTGGGGGAAGGTGGTGAGAGAAATTTGAGAAGCCTTCCTGGAAGAAAGGAGTTAAGACCTGATATCATCTCAACTTCCTTTCAGCACAACTTTGAATCTATGATCTTAAATTTGACTCTAGAATATGGCTAGAAATTATATAGTCAAAGACAAGAAGGAAGGACATTCAACAAAAGAGAATCATATGACTCAATGAATAAAAGTAGGAAACCATGAGTACGGACAAGGATAACAGGTATACAATTGGCCAGGGTGTAATGACTGAATTCACATTTAAATAGTGATTTAAACTTTACAAAGTACTTTCATTAAAACCATCCTATGAGATAGGTAGCACAAATACTGCTGGTCTGAGCCTCAGTTTCCTCAACTGTAAAGTGGAGATAAAATCACACCTATTCACAGAATCAGATTCTCATAGTTTAAAGTGATCCCAGAAGCCATCCAGTCCAAATTGCCTATTGGTAAGATAAGATAGCTCCTCTAATATACCTGACCAAGTGGTCATAGAGCCTTTGCCTGAAGATCTCCAGTGAGAGAGAACTCATTTCCTCCTAAAGATTCGCACTTTTAGAGAGCTTTCCCTGTCAAGGTGAGGGTCTTACCTTGGCAGGCAAACCATTCAATTTTTAGATAGCTTTAATTATTATAGATAGAATTAATTATTTAAAAGAATTAATTATTATAAATAAGCTATACTATTAGATAGGTGGTTTTAACTATTATGAGGTTTTACCTTCCTTCACCCTTAAATTTGCTTCTTTGCAAATGTTTTCTGCCGTTCATATTTCCAACCCCTGAGATTAAACAGTGCAAATCTTCAGAGATATTGTAGTATGGCAGAAGCTGCTAGATTTGGAGTCAGATGACTTGAGTTTTAATCCTGGCTCAATTGTTTACTTCCTCTGTGATTTGGGGCAAGTCATTTAATTTCTCTGGGCCTCACTTTCCTTATCTATAAAATAAGGCAATTGAATTTGACATCTTCTATGGTAGGATTAAAATCTACTATGTAGGCCGAGCTATTTTTTCTTGGAAAAGTATTGACTCATTGCTTGTCTTGTCTTCTTAGTGAATGAGGAGGGAAGGGAGGGTTGGAGAGAATTTGAGCCTCAAAATCCTGAAAACCCACAGGGTTAAAAATTGTTTAAAAATGTTATCAGTGTAAAGATTAAAATTTTGGGGATACTGAGGCATGTAGAAACTAGTTTATCTCTGCAAGGAATGCCTTTGGCTCAAGGGACTAAAGCTATGGCTAATGACATAGCTTCCTTGTGTTATAAGTCCAAAAACCAGAACAAGAGTGCTCTCTCTCAGACTTGGTCCATATGCCAGCATGGCCTACACAGACTTGGGGGGTAGGTGGGGAACGTGAAGCTGTTTCTCAACTGAATCAATGCTATGTCCTTGTAGCTAAGTAATCTTTTTTTGTTAACTGTTATCTGTCCTATTTGGGTTCATGTCTTTCTAGAAGTCCTTCACAGACAACCTAGTTAGAGAATCATAGGTCTTTCTTTATCTAAATCTTAGAATATTTTATGAATACCAGGGCAATATTCAGTCTGCTCATCTAGGGGGTACAGTGGATAGAGTGCTGGTTCTGGATTATAAAAGACCTGAGTTAAAATCTGGCCTGAGATACTAGCTGTGTGCTCCTGAGTAAATATGACAACTACTCTTTTTTGCCTCAGTTTCCTTACCTGTAAAATGTGAATAATAATAGTGGCTACTGTTAGGAGGGTGATTTAGGGGATGGGACTAGATAGATAGGTTTGGGCCAGTATCAGAAGATTAACAGGTTTGGGAAGGCCAACAGAGCCCACTGCAGGCAGAGCCTGACAAACACAGACCACTCAATGAAATGGGAAAGTAGCTTTTAATTAAAAAAAATAATAATAAGATTATGGGATAATCTAAAGCGAATTTCCTAACTAATAACCCAGGATCTAATATCTCTTCACAGAGATTTCTTCAGAGTGATTTTTCCTACTCTACTCCTCTCCTCACTGCCTAAATCCCCAGTCCCTGATCTTGGCTAAGCTAAATTAACCCCACCTTAGCTGATTTTAAGGAAAGGGTCTGTGTAAGCCTGATAGGGCCCAGGGAAGGTCCTAGATATAAAAGGACCCAGGCTTAGCCTCATAATCAGATGCCAGATGGTTCAGGATCACCTGGAACTACAGTAGAGAAAAAAGATCAGCTCTACCTTCTACCCTAACTCCTCCCCCTGACCATGCCTCCTGCCCCACCCCTTCTGACCTGGTTCCTCCCCCTACCCATGCCTACTGCCCCTCCCTCTTTGTCCTATCCCTTCCTCCTGCCCATGGCTCCTACTCTGTCCCCTCTGCATTCTCCTCCCCCACTCCAGCCCCTGCCCCATCTTCCTTTGTTACAGCCCTTTTCCATCTAGCCTAATTCATTTCCCATGCTGCTCCTATCTCTCATCCTTCTGGCACTCCGGGCCCACGACCCCTCCCCATCAGCTTGCCCACCCCTTTTCCTCCTCTTACCCACCCCATTGAAAATGGAGCAAGGAGCCTAGAAAAGGGAACATCAGATAATTCAGATAGAAGTTTATTCCCTTTAAGGGAAGTACCCACCTTCAATAAAAGTGGGGACTTAGTGTCCATACGACACCATATACCTTTCAATCCTGAAGATTTAAATAAATTCAAGGAAGACCTTCCCTCATTCAAGAAGGAGTCAATATTAACTATAAAAAAATTGGAGAACATATTCAAAACTTTTGACCCCACTTGGATAGATGTTGAAAATTTATTAGAAAAATTTCTGACAAATGGAGAGAAAAACAAAGTCATCTCTCTGGCTAATCAGAAGTGAGGTAGGGGAGCAAATTATTGGCCAACTGAAAATCCACATTGGAACCCCAATATTGAACCAGATTACACAAAACTAAACCAAGCCAGAGTAGCATTATTTTTTAAAAAAATTATTTAATTAGTCAATTTAGAACATTATTCCTTGGTTACAAGAATCATATTTTTCCCTCCCCTACCCCCATTCCTTCCCATAGCCAACACGCGATTCCACTGGGTTTTACATATGTCATGATCAGAACCTATTTCCATGTTGTTGATGTTTGCACTAGGATGATCATTTAGAGTCTACATCCCCAATCATATTCCCTTCAACCCATGTAATCAAGCAATTGTTTTTCTTCTATATTTCTACTCCAGAGAAGCATTATTGACTGCCATGAGAGCTTGCTCTGATAGACCTGATTCATGGTCAAAATTTGAAAGCACCCAAAAAGAAATTTAGAGACTCCCTCCCAGTTTATGGACAGATTTATTGATGTGAGAAAGATATGAACATTAAAAAAAGGTGATTTGTGAACCAAGAAGGAAGGAAGCATTGATTGCTAAAAGCTAGGATGGGGGGCAGCTAGGTAGCTCAGTAGATTGAGAGCTAGGCCTAGAGACAAGAGGTCCTAGGTTCAAATCTGGCCTCAGACACTTCCTAGCTGTGTGACCCTGGGCAAGTCACTTGATCCCCATTGCCTAGCCCTTACCACTCTTCTGCCTTGGAGTCAAACACAGTATTGACTCGAAAATGGAAGGTTAGGGTTTAAAAAAAATGCAGGATGCCTTGTATCCACACTCTTTGTGAAACACTCACAGACAGGTACTAAAGTTTGGCTATCATCCTGGCTCCCCCTATCCCTGAGAATGATGAAAAATCAGACCAGAGAATGACACTTCCCTATTACACAAAAATCTAATCCTTTTTTCTCTCTTATAGTATGGCAACTTCCTTTGGTAGAAATATTACTGCATTTTGTCTTACAGATTTGTAAGATAGAAATTACTTTAAGACCCTAATACAAGGACCTGTTAGAAATTTATTAAACCCTAATACAAGGACCAATTATGAATTTATTCTTGTTTACTCAAAATTTTGTATACATAGTTTTTTGATATTTTGATTCTGGATTTAAATTTTTCTTTCTCCTAAAAGTTTAATTTTTCTTCCATTTGTTTTTCTTTTATGTTTCCGGGTTTTTCTTTTCTTTTGATAATTAACCCATATACCCCATAACTCTACCATGCATCCTGAGCTAAACTGGGTATTTCTCAACACCCTCTTCGGGGGGAACTGTATTTTCATAAAATCCAAGATTTAAAATTTTGTTTGAGGAAAAAAAAATCTTCATGGAAAGAAGCTTGCTAACTCCTAAAATCCAAAGAATGAGCTGTTTGCAGAAAGATGCCTGCAAAATCTACACTACATCAAGAAGATCCAGAATGAACTTTGGGGTGTGGTTGATTGAACTGAAGGTTGACTGAACATTTATTTTGAATGTATACTCTTATGCCAAAGGGGACTGCCCCCTAATTGATTTTTTCTATGCACCCAGCAAAACATTGGTTTTGCTTTCTCTCTTTTCTATTCCCCTCTTATCTCTAACTATGGTTGTTTCCTCTTAAAAGGTGAAATTTTGTAGAAATTTTTAGAGGTACAAAATGATTATGTGATCACTTGGGGAGACTAGTCCCCCAATCATCATCAGGGGGGAAATGTCAATTTTAGATTTACTCCATCCTGCTTAATCTTTAGAATTTTAGCAACCAGGAATGTATACACCCCCACTTAAGGATTAAGTGCAGCAGAAAAAGGTCTATGACCCATGTGTATTAACAAGTGACAAATCAGAAACAATTGACTGAGCCCCTGGGCTGTCCAAAGCCAAGTTTAAGCCACCTTTGGTATATGTAAGACACAGGAAGTGATGTAAAGAACTGCCTTTATATTTTGCATCACTTCCTGTGAGAGGGAGTTGGCTGTGGAACTTGACCGTGGAGGAGTTTGAGCATGAGACCTCAGACTGCTTCCCTTAGACTGTTATGTGGTGAGTAAAAAGGCTGAATCCCATTTCCTTGCCTTTTCTGGAGGCACCAGCCTTTGGAGAGGTCCATCTCTTGGGACTCCCTTTCCCTTGGCTTTTAGAGTCACTAGCCTCTGGAGAGACCCCTCATCTTGGAGAAGGCTGGAAGCCCTGTTGGATTCAATCCTTTGGCCCCCCTTGGCTGAGGCCTTTGAACTCCTGCCTGGTTCAGACCAGGCCAGAACAGCCATCTCTCTCTCTTTCTAGAATTTTCTCCCTGTTAGTCTCATGCCTCTGCAAACTTGCTCTACCCCTCTCTTCCTTATAACACTACCTCACAGGATTGTTCAAAAGATCAAATATTTGTGATGAGCTTAGCACAGTATCTGGCATGCTATAGATGTTTAATAAATGCCCAATCCCTTTCCTCTTATCTATTTTTTATTCCTCCAGGGGTAAGAGCATTGGATTGGGGATCAGAGGATCTGGGGTTAAAATTTCAACTCTGCTAATTATTGTCTACTTGATCTTGGGCTAGTTACAACCTCTTTTTTCTTTAGTCTCTCAGTTTAGATGAATGAGGAGGTTGTACTTTCAGTTTAGAATCAGTTATTCTAACTCTTCATATCTCCATTTGGGATTTCTTTTTCTTTTTTTTTTTTAAACTCTTACCTTCTGTCTCAGAATCAATACTAAGTATTGGTTCTATGGAAAAAGGATGGTAAGAGCTAGGCAACTGGGGTTAAGTGACTTGCCCAAGGTCACACAGCTATTATGTGTCTGAGGCCATATTTGAATTCAGTAAGATGAGTCTTCCTGACTGCTACACCATCTAGCTGCTTGAGGGTTGGACTAGATGAATAGCCTTGATGCTATTTTATTCATACTTATTGCTAATCTATTGCAGTTTGCTTTCACCCTACTATGGATCTTTCTACAGCCATTAGGGTCATTGGCCAGTTTTACTCCTTTGAGGTTGTGATGTTCCATTATTCACAGTCATATAACATCAGTGGTGAAATATGGATGTTAAAAAGATATGAACATTGACAGAGTGAGGTAGATTGGGTTATTGGAAGTGCTGCACAGTCTCTCAAATTCATTCCAGACTCTTAAATTCTTGTTCCACATTATTGTCTATCTCCAGAATTTGTCCAAGATTGATGTATTGTGGCTCTGTATTAACTCTAGGATCAAGTATAAAGTCCTTAGTTTGGCTTTTAAAACATCTAATACTTGTTCCTGCCAATATTTCCAGTCTTATATTTTCCTCACCTCCATATATGTATTTTATAATTCAGTGAAATTAGTCTTCTGCGGTTACTCTAATAGGACAATCTCATCTTTGGACCGTTTCACTGGCCATCCCTCACAGACTTGGAGGAAGTGTTCTCCTCCCTCACTTTTCCTTTGTGATGCTTCCCTGGCTTTTTTTTTTGTCATCTTTTAATATTTAATTCATTTCCCACTTTCTTTTTTTTTTTAAACCCTTACCTTCCATCTTGGAGTCAATACTGTGTATTGGCTCCAAGGCAGAAGAGTGGTAAGGGCTAGGCAATGAAGGTCAAGTGACTTGTCCAGGGTCACACAGCTGGGAAGTATCTGAGGCCAGATTTGAACCTAGGACCTCCTGTCTCTAGGCCTGGCTCTCAATCCACTGAGCTACCCAGCTGCTCCCCTCCCCCCCCATTTCCCACCTTCTGCAAGAATCTTTCCAATTCTTCCCCACACCTCTGGCAAGTACATTACCTCTGATAGTATCTTCGATTTTGCAATCTATCTATCTCTCTATATATCTATTTATCTATCTGTCTGTCTGTCTGCCTATCCATCTCTCCATCCATCTGTCCATCTCTCGATCTGTATATCTATCTATCCATCTATCTGTCTATTTATCTCTATCTATCCATCTTTCTATCATAGAAATAGTTATTTACATGTCTCCCACATTTGAATGGAGGTTTTTTGAGAATCAGGACCATGGTTTTGCCTATCATATATCAAGAATTAATAGAGTGCCTGGCACATAGTGGGTCCTTAATAAATTCTTTTTTAAAAAAATCCTTCCCTTCTGTTTTAGTATTGATACTAAGTATCACTTCTAAGGCAGAAGAGCAGTAAAGGCTAAGCAATGGAGGTTAAGTGACTTGTCCAGGGTCACACAGTTAGGAAGTATCTGAGGTCAGATTTAAATTTAGGTTGTCTCAACTCTAGCCCTGGCTCTCAATCCACTGAGCCACCTAATTTCTTAACAAATTCTTTTAAAAAAAATCCTTAGCTTCTGTCTTGGAAGGCAGACAAATAGTAAAGACTAGGCAATGGGCATTAAGTGATTTGCCCAAGGTTAAACAGCTAGGAAGTATCTGAGGCCAAATTTGAACCCAGAAATTCCCATCTTTTGGCCTGGCTCTCTATCCATGGTTAATTCACTTCCCTTTATATAATCTTTAAATAATGTAGATCTTGGAGTGCCCACCCATCTCCAATTCTACATGATTTTTGGACATATTGATTTACAGGTTGGAAGTGTATTTTATAGTAGCATCTATTCAAAACCAGTTTCATACTCCCATGCAGATACTCTTTACCTAGACCAAGCCAAAGGATAAATGAAACCTGAACAAAAGACATTTAACTTTAGGGGAATCTAGGTGGCTCAGTGGATTGAGAGTCAGGCCCAGAGACGGGAGGTCCTGGGTTCAAATCTGGCCTCATATACTTGCTTGCTGTGTGACCCTGGGCAAGTCACTTTAACCCCCATCGCCTAGCTCTCATTGTTTTTCTATGTTGGAGGATGGAAATGTAAGCAAGCAAGACAGTCCATACTCTCAGGAGACGTACATTTTAATAGGGAAAAAAACATATAAATGAGTGCTGGAATAGGCAGGGTAGAAGAACAGGGTACTCACACAGGGTCCATAAGTTCAATAAGGCAAGAATGAGATAAAAAATGGCTGAGATCCTTGCCCAAATGGTGGTCCCTTATTGGGATTGGGAGAAGGTCTCCAATGGGGAAAGGTTAGCCCAAGTTCAGGAGGCTCCCAGGACGGCAATGTAGTCAGTGAAGAGGAGGACTTAAGAGATGGAGAGGGTCCAGGTCATTCAGTTAGACTCACATTCAAAGTATCTGTGGCTTAGTCCCTCTCCTTTCAGTCTCAGGACAAAAACGAATAGTTATCATTGAACTAAAGCTTCAGGATATGTGGGACAGGCCCCCCAGCATCTCTGACATCATGATGTAGCAATCTGGCTTCTTATACCTGTGTCTTCATCCTCAAGGTTGGGGTCAGTTTGGTTGCCAGTTTAGAGAGCCAGTCCTAGAGATGGAACTAGATTCAAATATGACCTCAGACACTGTCTACCTGTGTAACCCTGGGCAAGTCACCTAACCCACTCTTCTGTCTTGGAACCAATACACAGTATTGATTCTAAGATGGAAGGAAAGGATTTTAAAAAATGTGAAAGCTGTTTCCTTTTATTCCTGACCCTTGCATTGGGCTTTAACCTAACCTGTCCAGCTCACAAAACTCCTGTGTATGTAACCTTTTAAAACCTTGTGCTGAAAAACCTTATCATAATGTAAGATAGGTGATGTTGGCACTCTGTGAGATAATGCATAGCTGCCTTCTGGGGAATAAAGTCAGATCCAGACAAAAAAAAAAGAGAGAGAGAAATAAACACAATAAATGTTATTTTTAAAAATAACAATGTAGCAAGTGCTGGAATATTTGCCCCATCTTCCTCTTATCTGAGTAGCTGTAGAAAATAAAGGTTAGATGGCAGTGAGGTCAGCTGATAACTAGCAAAATTGAAGAAGAGAAAGAAAAAAGAATGGTTCCAGAAACAAATGAGGTAGAAATGCTTTTAAAAAAGACTTATATCTGTTTTGTATTTTTCTTCTTTTATTTTTCTCCCAGAGATGGCATTGGTAGATTAAGGGACACTCCCCACCTGTTAGAAGCTCTACTATGAGATAAATGACTGGATTTTCACATAGCTTTGGGACTGACGGCTGCTCATTCGACAATTTCTATTCTGCTTTCTTTGTTTTAATTAAACTTTTGCCTAATAACTGTGTACTTACAGTTATAGGGTCTGTCTCAGATTAAAGGTCAGGTTTGGGAAGGGAGATATCATGTGTACATTATCCCAGATTTCTTAGGTATGGGCTACTAGTCAAGAAAATGACTGTCTTCTCTTCCTTTTCACTTCCCAATAACCAGGAGTCAGTGCTAGGAGAGACCCAGTGATGAAACACCAATTTCAAGGAATTATGATTTCCTTTATATGGATCTTCCTTCTACTGGTGCAACTAGCAACTCTATGCTGTAGGTATTTTTTAAAAAGAAAATAATTAAAAAACATTTAACAAGTGCTTGCCAGCACTTGATATTTAGATAGATTGTTGTTTGGTTGTATCCAACTCTTCTTGACTCCATGAACCACAGTTCATGGGGATTTCTTGGAAAGGATACTGGAATGATTTGTCCTTTCCTTTTCCAGTGGATAGGGAGAACAGAGGTTAAGTGACTTGTCCAGAATCACACAGCTGCTAAGTTTCTGAGGCCAGATTTAAACTCAGGTCTTCCTGACTCTAGGCCCATTGCTTTATCCAATGATCCACCTGGTTGCCCTAAACACTGAGGATATGATTTAAAAAAAAGGGGGGGGGATATTCCCTACCCTCAAAGAGCTTACATTTAAAAAGGGAAGATAACACAAAGAGGGGAATGATGGTCAGATAGGGCTATTTAGTTGTGGAAAGGTAGATATGCATTAGGGTTTGAACAAGGAATTCTGCTTTTGGAAAATACCCAGAATACAGCTTAGGAACTAATATGTAAATTTCCAGTCTTAGAAAATTGTTGGCCCACACTGAGAGGCTGTCATTTCCCAGTGGACACAGCTAGTGTGTGTCAGAGGTAGAACTTGGACCTAGGTCTTCTGGGCTCTAGGACTGACCCTCTAGCCATTGTATGAGGCTGCCTTTCATTTTCAATTTCTCAGGAGACCACTTTTATGAGGCACTATGAGACTACTAAAAAGAACACTGGATTTGGAATCCTGACTTGGGGTCCTGGCTCTACTTTTAGTAGCCTATGTGACCTTGCTAAGTCTTCTAACCTCTCTGCCTCATTTTCCTCATATGTAAAATGAATGAGTTAAATTAATATCTTCTAAGGTCATTTTCAGCTCCAACTCTGTAGTCTTACAACATTCGCTTGTAGGAGTTAAATTAATATCCAATACTTCAATATTATATTTTAAAAGTTTATTATCTAACAAAATAGAAATATGTAACTAAGTTTTCTACCTGCTCAAAATGCCCACTCCACCAAAGCCTCCAACAGGAAGGAAAGAGTGCTAGACACGGAACTCCCTCCAATTTATATCCTGTCTACATCAGCACATAATGACAGGAAGTGAGTGGGGTTCTGGGAATTGTAGTTTTTGCTGGGGATTGTAGTTTTGAGAGTAACCAATTCTAATTTCAAACGGTGATGGTTCCCTGCTAGGCTTATCCTTTAATAGACCACAGTCTGTAACTAAGAAAGGATTCAAAGCTTTCCTAATAGGAAGATCTACCCAAGCAGTGTAGCACAGTGTACAGAGGATATCACACTTGGATAAAGTAGAATTATATTCTTATCTTGACTTTGCTCAGATCCCGGACAAGTTACCTAACTCCCCTTGCCTAGTCTTTATCACTCTTCTGCCTTAGAACCAGTACATATATTGCTTCTAAGATGGAAGGTAAGAACTTTTTTGTTTGTTTTTTAAAACTTGGCTGTGCTACTTCTGGTATAGCCTTGAGTAATACATTTAATCTCTCTGGTCTTCAGGTTCCTCATCAGTAAAATGATCTCTAAGGTCTCTTTTAGCTTTAAATCTATGACCTTATGAATCCTGTCTCTCACTCATACTGGCTGTGTGACCTTGGGCAAGTCATTTAAACTCTAAACCCTAGGTCAATGTCAATGACAATACCCTGAAGAACAGTTGTTCTTTTTTGCTGATATTTTCCTCATTGGGAACTCTTTATAGTAATAAAATTACAAGTTTTATTTTAAAAATTAAAAAAAAAATCTATTTATATGTATCTACTCAGGTAGAACTACTTTTTTTAGAGTATATGCTTTTTAAATAATTGAGAACTGAGACTTTATTTTATAAAATAATATTACTACTAAATAAGTGTTAGTATAATCCATGACTTTTTTTATTAATAGAATTTATTTACAAGTGTCTCAGACTCTCCCTCCCAACATCATAGAAAACATCATCCAGGAGAAATATATGTATGTATAGATTATGTCTTTCCTGTTTCCATTTTTCAGTTCATTATCTGGAGATTTGGTAGAAATTGAAACTCCTAGAAGACAGGAGATGTTTTGTTTCTGTCTTTGTATTCCCAGTATCACAGTGGCTTGTAAATAGTAGGCTTGATGGATTGGACCACAGAGTAGGTTCTAGAGCAGCGGTTCTCAACCTCTCAATTTGTAGCAATGAGAATACATAATGCATATCATGTATTTACATTCTGAATCATCACTGTAGCAAAATTACAGTTTTGAAGTAGACACCAACATAATTTTTTGGTTTGGGGTCACTGCAACATGAGGAACTGTATTGCGGGGTCACGGCATCAGAAAGGTTGAGAACCACTGCTCTAGAGAGTTCTAGAACTGAGTTCTAGAGAGAAGGCACTGAGTCTCTACTTTCCTTCTCTAGAATACCCTACAAAGTGCTGGGCACAGAGTAGGTGCTCAGTTGATATTTATTGTCTATTTGAATTAGAGCAACCTCTTCCCCTATAGAATCAGCAGTAGCTGGACTACTATTCCTGTGACCTCCACTTTCCCCATCCACATCCATTCACCCTCTCTTCCTCCAGGTCTTTTACTATCTTTGGCATTTTGCTTTTAATAGTGGCTAATAGATGGAATGAAACATCTCCAATCTGCTATTGATTTCCAACAAGAGGCAGCCAGGCAGATTAGATGAGGATGATTTGCCAGCTGTTGTCATAGAATAAATGTTAGTCCCTGGACATCCTGCTGCTATGAGGGCTGTGAGGAGAAGCTGCCAGGGTTCCTAGGTCCTGGACATGCTTGGCCAGCTGCTTACTTGGCTTCACTATCTACAGGAGGACATGGGAACGTCAGTCCCCTGCCAGAGAGACTGTAAATGCTATAATGGAAAGAATATAGTAGTAAAAGGCAAGAGACATAAGCTTTTGTCTGGCTGATTCTCATCATTTGCTATGTGACCCTGGGCAAGTTACTCCCTTAATCCATGGCTCAGTCTTATCTATAAAATGAAGAGGTTTCACTAAGTACATTAAAGTTCCTTCTAGCTCTGGCAGTCCATAATTCTAGCCTCTTCCTATGTTGGATATAGTGGAGGTGAGCTACTCATACAGGCTCAGAGCCAGTCACTTCAAACTGGCAGAAGGAGAGACAAAGAATGAAAGACTCCCCAGGTTCAGTTTAGGGTATCTGAGGCAATCATAGCTATTTGTTTGAGACTGAATCAAGTGCATTCTCTTCCACAAAATAAGAGCAATAAATCCTGATCATATGAACTAAATATAAGCAATAGAAGGTAAAACAAATTCCCTTCAACTTTTAGTTCTCTCCTTCTTTCCCTAACTGCCTTAGATTTGTAAGTTTTCTGCACCTGAGGGAGGCAACTCTTACTCACTAGGCTGGTCCCACTTACCCCAAACTGCCTTACATCAGCAAGGATGAGGTTTCAAGATGATAAACATCTGGGTTGGGGGTAGGGAGACATACCTACTTCTTAATGCGTTAGCTTCTGAGTCCCTACTAGCAGGTCTCCCATGTATACAAAATCCATTGTCATGACATCATTAGTCCTTAATCATAGAACATTTACTTAATGATAAGACAAAAGCAAGAAAAATAACATCACAATTTCTCAATGTAGGCAAATGCAGAAATAATCAAAATATTAAAGTCATCCCAAAAACTCGGTCATACTTTCGTACACAGCATTCATGGACAAGAGGAAGCACAAACCATGTCCTGTCAGTACATTCATAAGAGGGATAATTCTCTGTCTGGTCCTTCTAAGAGTCTTTATCTTTCTTTCACATTTATTCCAGTAAACTTTTTTCACAAGATTTTTACCAGTTTTCCATACATAAAAGTTCTTTTTCTGTTCATTTCAGCAAGCCTAGCAGGAAAGCACATGAGCGTGGAGATATATATTCAGGGAAACTTAAATATTATAAACTCTAGTCCTTGATGTCCTTGGTCCCTTCAGTTACAGTCTGAATCACACAAAGTGACTTTTCTTCTACCCTCTTCCCTTACGGTCCTTACTGCTGTTCTGCTATACAAATCTATTCTTCTTTTACTTTCCATCTGATGACACAGTGGGAAGCTCTTTATAACTCAGAATTTTCCCTAGTGGGACTCTGGAAATGTGGTATGCTATTGTTGTGGAAAGCAGCTTCCTTAAGCCAGAGAACTGCAAAGCACCTCAAGTTGGGCTCTTGACAATGCAGACCAGCTTAACTAACACTTCATATAAAAGGATTCTGAATCATCCAATAATCTACAAGCATCTTTTATGGCAAAACAAATGAAAAGCCTCACTTTCCTCCTTATTTTTTTTCTCTCAGACCAAAGAGGGCAGCAGAGAGCAACCACACACCTTAGAGAAGTTTCATCTCTCAAGGTAAAAGATGCTAGAGAACAATGGCCTCAAACAACTGCAGTTTAGCTGTCTCCCAAAAAGCTTCCCAGAAACAAACTCCTCAGAATCTTTTCTTCTATCCCTTCCTCCTTCTTTCTTCCCTCCCTTCCTTCCCTTCTTCTTTCCTTCCTTCTTTCATTCCTCCCTCCCTCCCTTCCCTTCCCTTCCTTCCTTCCTCCCTCCTCTGCCCTTCCCTTCCCCTTTCTCTCCTTCCCTTTCTCTTTCTCTCCCTCCCTCTCTCCCCCCTTCCTTCCTTCTGGAATAGATCTTTTGCACACAGAATGGAAATACAGAGGTTCCAAATCCAACACAGTGGGAACACCAGATCTTTGATTTAGCTTGTCCTTCCTAAGGCAGCCTGCTGATACTCTAGATGTTTCTTTAGCCACTCTGAAAATCAATGTTTCTCTTCTGCTTAGCAGGCTTCCAGCATGGCAACTAAAGCCTTCCTGTAAACAGAGAACATAAATTCTTTGATGGTTGTGATTGTTCAGTTGTTTTTTGTTGTTGTTATTTTTTTTGGTGGTTGTTGTTTTGTATTTGTATCCCTAGTGCCTAGTACAGTGCCAGGAATATAGTAGGCTCTTAATATATATTTGTTCATTGATTGCTTGAAATAGCATTTAGTCAGTCAATAAACATTTGTTAAGCACCTCCTATATGACAGGCCAGCAGCTAAATGGAACAGTGAACAGAGTGCCAGGCCTGGAGTCTGGAACACTCAACTTCAAGAGTTCAAATTCAACCTTGGACACTTATTAGCTGTGTGATCCTAGGTAAACCATCGAATCCTATTTACCTAAGTTTCCTCATCTGTGAAATGAGCTAGAAAAGGAAATGGCCAACCACTCCAATATCCCTGCCAAGAAAATTCCAAATGTGTCAAAGTGAGTTGCACATGACTGAAAAATAACCTAATGGCAACACCGTGCTGGGTACTGTTAAGTACTAGAAATTTGAAGAAAAGCAAAAGATAGTCCCTGAACTCACAATCTAATGGAGTAGACAATGTGCAAACAACTATGTACAAAAAAGTTATATGCATGATTAATTAGAAATAATTAATAGAGGGAAGGCACTAGAATTAAGTGGGATCGGGAAAGGCTTCCTATAGAAAGCCAGATTTTAGCTGGGACTTAAAGGAAGTCAGAGAAGTCAGGAGGCATAGGTGAGAAAGGAAAGAAGCTTTTAACGAAGAACGACAGAAAATCAGTAATGTCAGGAATATCTCTACGCACACAAAGGAATATAATTTCCCACAAATTCCTATAATTCTAGTGGAAAAAGACATATTCCCCAGACAATTCATACAGCAGCACAGCCATAAAATTATTGTTGTTCAATCATGTCTGTCTCATTTGGGGTTTTCTTGGTGAATATACTGCAGTGGTTTATCATTTCCTTTTCCAGATCATTTTATAGATGAGACAACTGAGGCAAACAGGGTTACGAGACTTGGTCAATGACACAACCCATTTGGAACAACACTCATGGTTCTCTCCCTGATTTCTGCAATGACTAGATTGCTGCCATCACTTGCTACAGCTGCCTCCTATTACTGGGGCTTCTTCCTTAAAGAGAATACTATACTGTTTTTTGGTGAGACTATCTGACCCACATGTCTAGGTACCAATCAACAGATATTCATTTCTTTTGTTAGGTCCAAACAAAGAACAAAAGGTTCCATCTGCTTAAAGTCCTTTCTCCTAAACCCTATTCTCCCTTCCAAAAAAAAAATATTCCATAATATTTGTTAGTACAAGTAAATTCCTTTCATCTCTCACCATTCCCTTGGCACTAAGGATCAGCCATGCAGATTACCTGGAAGCTTTAATAAGCCTCAAGGAGGTATTTAGCAACATTAGAAAGGGTGAGACAGACCTGGTGATCTTTGCCCTGCATTCCTGACACTATATTCAGGCCTTTGCCCTTCTTACGTGGTTCTCTCTTCACTCTCCTCTTGTGGAGGTGGTAGTACAAATATTATCATCTCCCATTTTACAGAGAAGGAAACACATTTATTTTTTATTTTAAAATATTTTTTCCATGTTTATGTGATTCATTTTCTTTCCCTCCCAGCTCCCAGAACCATACAAGCAATTCCACTGGATTGTACAAATGTTATCACTTGATACCTATTTCCACATTAGGAAACAAATTTAAAGGAAAAGATTTGTTCAGGGCTAGTTTTTGAAGGAAGGTTATTTCTTCTTACACTAAAACTAGTTGTCCTTTGCCTAATCTCATACAATGTCTCCTAATAGGGGGAAATTGGATAGAGGTTAGCGCAAGAGGAAGGAAAAAACCCATAAACAAATGAGCAAACAAAAATATGTATTTTTGTGCCCATGATTGAATAAGTGCCCATAAGATTTAGAAGTAGTTAGAACTTTCTAAGATGACTCCCTCTTTTCACAGATAAAGATAAAGAAACCCTCACAGGTTAAAAGACTGTCCCAAGACCTATAGTTGTGTCAGAGGTGGAATTTGAACCCAGGTTTTGAGACTGAAAGTTTTCTTCTTCTCTCTGTTATATCTCACATGTACAGAGCTGTAGGGCATAAAATTATCACCTTTGCTTAGCCCTTTACTTGACTGAGATACAAACACCAAGGCTGCCCCCCAACCCCCCAGTCTGGCTTATTTATTCATCTCAAGAATAATCTTGCCCTTATTCTTCCACCTCATCAGACCTCGTGCCAATGACTTTGCATCAGACTGCAGATCCTGTATTTGATTTAATTAATGGGGAGAGGATGAGCATCGCTTGAATCTAGGGGAAAGATCTGTCTCTGTCTCTGTCTCTTTCTTTATTTATGTCTCTTTTTGTCTCTCTGACTCTGGGCCAGACATGGCTCCCAGAAAGCAGCATGTTACAGTGGAAAGAGTTCAGATGCTTACTACCTGTGTGACCTTGGTGAAGTCACCCAACTTTCTGTTTCGTTTATCTAAATGATAGGCTTGTATCAGATGAGAGGTTTTTTCTAACTCTAGTCTTCAGTCTATTTCCAGCGCTGCTTCTGAGATGAAAGGCTCATAGAAACTCCTACAACTTCTTTCTGATACTAATTACATGAATGAAGAAAAAGTAGGGTAAGATTTCCTCCTATGGGAAAGGCTGAAATAGATCGACCCTGTCCCCCACCATACACGCTCATCTGTGGTAGGGCTGATAGAGAACAGATCCCTCTTGGTCCCCAAAAGAGGGAACTGTCCACTTTGGCAAAGCATTTTGGAGTTTCCGGAGGATTTTCATGCCCAGGTTACTACTAGGAAATTCATGAAGGCAAGACAAATGAGGGAAAGTTCAGAATTATAAATCAGAGCTCAGTCTAACAAAGAAGATATTCCTGGATTATCAGGGGATTACAAAACTGAATTTACAATCTACTTTCTAAGGCTTCTGGACTAGAATTCCTCTTGCCAGGCCTTCCCTCTGTTGATCCCTTTGTGTCCTTGACAGGCGCTGGATTTCTTAGACTTTTTTTTTAAGAGATAGAAGGGTTCTTAGAGGCTCTCTGGTCCAATCTTTTCATTTTACAGATGAAAAGCTGCTCAGTGATTTGTCTCAGGTCAGATAGGTAGTATCAGAACTCACATTCAAACTCAAATCCTCTGATTCCAAATTCAGCACAGTTTCTACTGTAGTTTTCCACCTTCCCTTTTTTAATTAAAAAAAAAATCTGACTTATGATTTTACTGCCAAAGGGAACTCCCTAGAGAGGCATTGAAGCAGATAAGTAAGCATGCTGCAATTTATAGTCTTAGAGAGTCCCTGGGACATGGACTGGCTAAGTAGCTTGTTCTGGGTCAAATACCAATTATATATCAGAGTCGAATTTGAATTCAGCTCTTTATGATTCTAAGAGGCCAACCTGACTCCCAACCAAACTATCCAAGAATTAACTCCTTATGCTTTGATATCTTAGCAATTAATCCTAGAATTTAGACCTAGAAGATATTTTAGGCATATTTTTCCCCTTATTTTTAAAGATGAGGCAGTTGGCCTGGATGAGGAGACTTGTCCAAAGTCACATGGTTGGTTAGTGGCAGAGCCCGAATTTGGACGTGTGTCCTGTGAATCCAGAATCCAGTGCTAGAAGCAGCCAGGAGGCACAGTTTAGATAGAGCACTGACCCTGGAGTCAGAACGACCTGAGTTCAAATCCAGCCTCAGACACCTGGGCAAATCCCTCTGCCTCTCTTTGCTTCAGTTTCCTCACTTACAAAATGGGAATAATAATAGAATTTCTCTCTCAAGATTGTTGTGGTGTTCAAATGACATAAAATTTGTAAAGTGCTTAGCACAATGACTAGAATATAGTAAGAGCTATTTATTTTTAGCTATTTATTATTTCTAGCATTGTGACCCTGGGCAAGTTAATTAATTTGTTTGTCTCAGTTTTCTCCATTGTAAAATAAGAAAAATAACAACACCAATCTTGTAGGGTTTTCATTAAACTCAAATGAGATATTTGTAATATGCTTAGCACAGTGCCTGGTACATAGCAGGAGCTTACTAAGTGCTTGTTCCCATCCTTCCTTCCTTTGACCCATTACGCTGTTGCATTTTTCAGGTTGTACCTTCTCTTCTGCACCTACTTTCCTTCCTTGGCATTGCTATCACTATTACCGGGTGCCTAGACAAAGGACTATAAGGTTCCTCTCCAGATTGTACAGTTCACCTGATCTCCCTTGGCTTCCTGAGATAATAATTTACTTTCTTATTTTAAAAAATTGTCCAAATTTACATGGCACTTTATGATTTACTAAATATTTTACATAAGTTATTTCTTTAAATTTTTACCAGAATTCTGTGCAAATATTGACTCTCACTTTATAGGTGAAGAAGGTGAGATTCATAGAAATGAAACTGGGAATCATCAGAGCATAAAGGCTAGGAAGGGAACAGATTCAGTATCTAAACCCAGGCTTTCTTATGCCTGCTCTAATGTTCTTTCCACCATGCATGCCATAAGCAACATCCTTCTATCCCTTTAAAGTTTTCAAGTAATTTCTTTAATAGCAAAACTATGAGGTAGGGAGGTGCAAATATTACCTTCTTTTATAGATGAAGAAACTAAGGCCCAAACAGGCAAAATAACTTGTCCAGAGTATTTAAAACCAATTTCAGTGCGCTCTCTCTCTCTCTCTCTCTCTCTCTCTCTCTCTCTCTCTCTCTCTCTCTCTCTCTCTCTCTCTCTCTCTCTCTCTCATCTGTCTTAGATCTGATGATTCTAAGGCAAAAAGTGGGGTAAGAACTAGCAACTGGGGTTAAGTGACTTAACCAGGGTCACACAGCTAGGAAGTATCTTCCAATGATCTTTGTATCCTCCCATAGGGTCTCACATAAAGGAAGATGCTCTTCATGGAGGGATTTGCCTTCAAATTAAAAATCAATCTTTATTTTTTTTCCCTATGTCTGAAGGTAAGACTTTAACATTCTGGGAAAGGAATCTAGAATCTGTGCTGGTGACTTCAATAGTGTGTTCTCTCTGGAGTGAGTGCCTTATTCAAATGCCCATCTTAGCATTTGAATTCTTCTTGGTTTTCAACCATGAAACCTTTTGACTCTGTAATGAAAATAAAACACTGATCAACAAATGGTCCCATGGCATGTCTTAGTAGAGAATTCTTTTCATACTTTTCATAGATTTTCTGCTCTAGTGATCATTTTTCTTCAAAGAAAAGTGACTTGGTGAGGAATAGAGCCAATATGGCAGAACAGCAGAAAGAACCTTATGATTCCTGTACATAGATCTAGAAAATGGACCAAACTGAGTCCTGTTTGGAAATTTAAGAAAAAAAATTGTGAGTCAATTTTTCAGCTCAGATTGGCATTAGGAGACAGAAGTCTGTAGACACTGGGGTGTCATTCTAAGTCACTGGGGTGACCATTCAGAAATGGTCATGTGGAATATTTCACACAATGAGCATAAGGGCAAAAGAAGCCCCACACTGAGCACAGAGGGATCTGATCTGGAGCAGGACGCAGGGTTGGAAAATCACCGGGCAGCCCTGTTAGTCACTACACCAGTGCCTGCATCTGGGGATCTGGGTCACAGATCCAAGGCCAACTAAGGAGGGGACCCATCCCTAGAGGCAGGGAGTGGCCCCAGGCCTTAGGTTAGGTCCTCAGGCTTATCCTGAGCAAAGAACAATTTCAGAAGCAAGTAGTGGCTGTGTATCCTTGATTTGAAGAATGAATAGGATCTTAGCTTTAGCTTCTAGCCCAGTCTGAAGCCTCCAAAAGAAAAACTAGGACAGTAAAAACATATCAAAGGGAGTTTTTAATTATATCACTTCAAAACAGTATATATTTTTTCTGATGATAGTAGATGGGGTCAGCAGCGATTTGCTAAAAGTTCAAGGATGGGAAAGCCCCCAGTTGTGCTGTTCAGACTCAAAATTAGACCCAGAACTTATAGAGTTAGACTAGGAGGACAGAATCAGGCTTTGCCCTGGATCAGACACTGATACAAATTTCCAGCCTAAGCTGACCCGGAGATCTTAGAATAATATAACACTCACTATCCCCAAGAAAGCACCAATCAGATCATAAAGGACATAAACTCAGCTTAGACCTTCCCCCTAGAAGTGCTTAGAGCCCAGCACTAACACAAAATCTAAAGTCAGGAAGCAGGCAAAAAACTTAATTCCACTATAAAGAAAAATGATCGTGTTAGGGATGCTCAAGACATAAACCAAGAACAAGAGAATAACTCCTAAACTCCTAAGCAAAGCCATAAAGAAAAACACAAACTGGGCACAAGATCAAGATGAAGAGATGAAACATGGGTTTCTTTTCTTTTTTTTTTAAAGATGTAAAAATGTTTTTATAAATGATATGAGAATAGTATAAGATTTTTTAAAAAGATAAATGAAAGTCAAAGAAGAAATAATTAGAACTGGATTTTAGCATAAAATAACATAATATTGCCATGTTGGTGAACCTATGGCACGTGTGCTGGAGGGGACTGCTCCCTGCACCCTCCACATGTGTTGCTGAGGATATTTCTCACATGACTCACCACTCTGCCCATAAGCACAATGGGAGCGCTTTCTCTCTCCCCTGTCTGAGACAAAGCATGAGAGTAGAGTTGGGCATGGCATAAGAGGTAAAAAACCTTATCTAAGCAACAAATTCCTAAAAAATTACAGTAGTTCAGATAGAATATAATGACATTATGGGATATTTAAAAATCCTCAAATAGCCAAATACTGGGAGAAAAAAAGGAAAATGTAATCTATCATAATAAATAATAACTTCACCTGGAAAACAAATCATGTAGAGATAATTTAAGAATGATGGAACTAACTTAAAGCCATAATCAATAACAAAAAGAAAAAGGAGAGAACCTAGATGCCATATTTCAAGCAAACATTAAAGAAAACTGTCCAAATCTCTTAGAAAACAAGGTAAAGGAGAAATAGAAAGAATCTACCAGCCACTTATTTCAAAAAACAACAAAATGAAGACTCCCAAGAGAACTATCACCATAATACAGAGCTTCCATACCAATGAAAAAGTAATAAAAACACGCAGAAAGAAATAATTTAAATACTGAGAAACCCCAGACAGGATCACACATGATTTAACCAGCATCACTAAGAAGAGAGCTTAGAAAACATCATGAAAGGGAAAGAATATAGGTTTACAACCAAGAATAATTTATCCAGAAAAACTGAGATAATCCTATAGGAGGAAAAAAATAGGTCTTTAATAAAATAGAGGACTCTTAAGAATTCCTTGAGAAAAGATCAGAATTGTATGGAAACCTCGAAATATAAATACAGGGGCAGCTAAGTGGCTCTATGGAAAGAGTGCCAGACCTCGTTTTGAGAAGTTCTGGGTTCAAATCTAGCCACATACACTTCCTAAATATGTTGTGCAAGTCATTTAACCCTAGTTACCTTAAAAAGAAAGAAAAAAAAATACAAACAGAAGTCAAAAATAACATGAAGAACCAGTTGGGTGACTCAGTGGATTGAAAGCCAGGCCCAGAGACAGGAGGTCCTGGGTTCAAATTTGACCTTAGATATTTCCTAGTTGTCTAGCCCTAACCCCTCTTCTGCCTTAGAACTAATACATTATATTGATTCAAAAACACGAAGTAAGGGTTTAAAAAAAAAGTAACATGAATATGAACATAATCATATATAATAAATTATAAAAATAAATCACAAAAGACTAAACAAGGATAAATTATTTTCACTCTGATATGGGGAGATGATGCATGTGTTTCCACAGATTTGTATTGTCATCAATGTTCATAAATGGAATCTAAATTAAACAAAGGACCTGGGAGTGGTCTTACTATGTTTTGATGGTCTTAAAAGAAGAATGGAAAGGGAAAGGAAGAAAATTTTATTAAGAGAGTTAAAAAGAATGAGGAATGATCTGGTGTAATTGGGCTACATAGTATCCTAGACAAAAAAAGAGGAAGGGATAATGGCAGGTCAATTCTATGAAAAAAATGAATGAGATACCCCTTTAAGTTTAATGTGCTTCTTAGGCACAGCAAAAGTCCAGACCTCTCTGAAAGCCTGTCTACAACAATCAAAAACAGAGTGCTTTGAGGGAACAGAAAACCAAATCTAAGAACAGGACAGAGCTGGGGGACCCTCCTGCTGGGTTCAACTTAAAAGGTACACAAAAAGCCTTAGTTTTCAGACTTAAGGAAAAGGAAGGCTCCAGGACCCCTCTTTTACTTACTGTGCTGAGTCTCCTGTGGAGGCTGGAATCTCTGGGTAGGCGAGGGCTCTGGCCCAGAGGGAGTGCCTTGCTGGCACAGCTGTGCCAGACTTAGGGTGCTGACCACAGTTGGCAGGGAGGCAGCTGGAGGAGAAGCACAGAGAGAGGAAGCCAAGTCACAACCCAAACTCTCCATCTTGGCCCCTCCTCCCTGCTTCTGGAGGTTTTGTCCTTAGGGCATATCCAGCTCTGCAGAAAAGCTCCACCCTGGCTTAATTTTAACAATAGGACAGATAAGAAGCCTTAAGAGGGCAGGGAAGCTCAATCTCCAACACATCTCCCCCACAAACTGCTCTGAGAGTCTTTCTATATAAGTTCCCAGGGAGAAGGCTAAAACTACTGCAGAATACCTTGTAACAGGGCAGTAAGCACAGCTCCCTTCAGCCTCCACACCTTCACCTACACCTTCAACTTCTGCTGTCAACTGAGGAAGATCTGACCTCAGGGCTCATTAATACTCCATCAGCCCTATCTAGTCAATTAGCAGAGCAGAGAAGAAGTCCCTTCTGGAGAGAAAAGCCCAAATCCACAGATGTAGCAAATAAGCAGAGGAGCAAGATTATAGCCAATGACAGGGGGGAGAGAAGGAAAAAAAATATGAGTAAACAACAGAAAAAGAAAAAATAAATTATAATTGATAGCTTCTATCCAGGTAATGAACAAAGAGTAAATGGAACATAGGAGGATCAAGGAACATCAAGCAAAAATGCAAAAATTCCAGAGAATTGGACACAAGCTTTGAAAGAACTCAAAACACAATTCAAAAAACAATTAAGAGAGACTGAAGACAATTGGGAAAAGAACTTAAAAAGCAAAATAAGTCATCTGGAAATATAGGCACATGGACTAAAACAAGAAAATACTGTCTTGAAAGCCAGAATTGACCAGCTTGAAAATGAGGCAAAGAAGGTGAAAGATGACTTACAAAGAAAATCAGACCAGAAGGAGGACAACCAAAAATCCAGGGCTGAAATTCAGTCTTTAAAAATTAGAATCCAACAACTAGAAGAAAATAACTTCACAAGGCAACAAGAATCTATAAAACAAAATCAAAAGAATGAAAAAAATTGAGGAAAATATGAAACATCTCAATGATAAAACTACAGATCTGGAAAATAGATTCAGGAGAGACAATTTAAGAATTATTGGACTACCAGAAGACTATGACAAAAGAAAAAGCCTGGACATCACTCTACAGGAAATTATACCAGAAAATGGCCCTGACATTCTCAAACACGAGGGAAAAATGGAGATTGAAGAATCCACAGATCACCTCCTTCATTTAATTCTCAATTGACAATGCCCAGGAATGTAATAGCCAAATTCAAGAACTACCAGACCAAGGAAAAGATACTACGAGCTGCGAAGAAGAAGCCATTCAGATATCATGGAATCACAGTTAGGATAATAAAGGACTGGCTGCCTCCACACTGAAGGACCAGAAGGCATGGAGTATGATATTCTGAAAAGCAAGAGAACTGGTCTACAACCAAGAATCAACTACCCAGAAAAACTGACTATATTCTTACAGGGGAATGTATGGTCATTTAATAAAATAAAAGCATCCTAAGCATTCATAAAGAAAAGATCAGACAAACAGAAAATTTGATCCCCAAACTCAGAACTCAAGAGAATCACCAAAAGGTAATTAAGAAAGGGGGAAAAAAAACCCAAACCTCTTTTTAAGGGACCCAATAAGTTCAAATGATTTGTATTCCTATAAGAAAAGATGATATTGGCAACTCTTAAAAATTATTTTTAACATTAGGATAGCTAGAAGAAGTATACTTAGAGGGAACAGTAACAAACCGTATAGGATGAAATGTCAAAAAATGTATCTATATAAAAAACTAGGGGTAGAAAAAGAGGAAAATACTAAGAGAAATGGGAAAAGATAAAATGGGGTAAATTAAGAAGCAAATTGGGGAGGAGGGAAGATCAATATAATGGAAGGGTGAAAGAGGTTGGGAGACAGGTAATACTTAATTGTTACATGCATTGAAATTAACTCAAAGAGGGAAGAACAATCAGATCCATTGGGGAGAGAATTGTATCATGCCCTATAGAGAAGTAGAAGGGTAATAAATGGGCTGGTGGGGAGGGAAGCAATACAAAGGAGGTAGAGGGTGGGGGGTAGTTTAAAAGGCACTATAGTAAGAGGGGAATTGCTGGGAAGGGGAGTAACATTAGGGAGGGGGAAGGGGGAAATTGATTAAAAGTGAAAAGTTGGAGGGGAGGGTAAGAGGGATAAGAGAAAAGACAGAACCTAAGGAGGAAGTCATAATGGAGGGAAATACACAGACAGTAATCATAATTGTGAATGTGAATGGGATGAACTCACCAATAAAAAGGAAGTAGAATGGATTAAAAACCAAAATCCAACCATATGTTGTCTACAAGAAACACACTTGAGGCTGGAAGATGTATACACAAGAGGGTAGAGCAGAATTTACTGGGCTGCAACTAAATTTAATCTGCATTCATATTTTCTTCAGCACTTTTTAAAGTCTAGGCAAACAGCAACAACAAAAAAATCAACCAAACCCTGATTTGTAATGTTTGTCAATTATTTGTGCTATACATTCACACTGAAAATTTATCAATTGACTCCCTTGAGACAATAGAAGTTAGCTCTAGGACTCCACTCCTTGAAACTCACTTTCATCTGAACTGATTAAAAAGGGAAGAATACTGAGACACATACACATAGAGTTGGATATAGAAATAGATTTCCCACAACAGAGAAACAGGAGAGAAAGAGATGAAGGGAAGGATATAAAAGGATGTTGATTAAGGGTGGAATTAATTCCAAGCACAACAAACTAAGGTTGAATAGAATTTGTTATAGTAATTCTTTTTGCAAGGTAAAAGAATTGGAAACTGAAGGATGCCTCTCCCATTAGGGAATGTCTGAACAAGTTATCATATATGCATGGGATGGAATATTTTTATGCTGTAAGAAATAATAAAATGAATGGTTTCAGAGAAATCATGGGAACACTTGTGTGGACTGATAGAGTGAAGTGAGCAGAACCCAGAGATCAATTTATATTGTAATAATAATATTGTAAAGAAAAGTAGTTTTGAAAGACTTAGGAATTCAGATCAATAAAATGAACAACCATGATTTTAGAGGGCTCATAATGAAACATGCTACCCATCTCCTGATAGAGAGGTGATGGGTAAAAACATCTTTTTTTGACATGGCCAATATAGAAATATTTTTGCTTAACTATACAGTTTGTACAGGGTGTACTGTCTCTTTTTTTTTTCTTTCTCGATGGAAGATGGGGGAGTTGAGATGGATTTTCATTGATTAAAAACATTTTTTTTTAAAGTAAAGTAACTAGAGCATAAGAACACAGATGGTGCCTGTTACTCCATCTGTGTTAGGAGCCTGCCTTGAGTTGTTAGACACCACTCTCAATTTCCCAGTCCAAACTCCTTTCTCTGACTATTTCTTCATACCCAGTTTGAGCCTTAAACTATTATCTGAACAATAAGACCAATGTAGTCCCATTCAAACTGATGTCTTTCATTTTCTTTACTCCAAAAAACTCTTAATGAATGCTTACTATGTAGGAGGTATTGTTGGACACATGTGGCCAGGGAGAGAAATGGATGAATGACTAATAGGATTATCCCTGGTCTGTGTGGAAGTGGAACATCTTTGATCGATGAAATTATAGTTTTCCCAAACACAACAGTCTGATTATTTCTGATGACAATAAAAGAACCTTTGTCAAATTTCATTTGACATTCAAGAGTGCAGGTTATTTTCCCCAGCAGCTCCCAGTCATGCCAGCTACAAGTGCCTCCCCACTAGTCTGAAATTATTTTGGGCTTACTCTGTATGAGTTTTGTATATGGTTAAATAGGAAGAGAAAATTAGAGCTGGAAGGGATATCAGAGGTTAATTCAAAGCCCTTATTTATACAGATTAATATTTATAACACATAATAATTATAATATTCATAATAATTTATACTATATAATTTATAGATAAAATTCTTATGATAATATAGTATAATGTTTATTATATTATATGTGTTTATAAATTTTTATAATATATAATATTTTTAGAATATATTTTAATATTTATGCAGATGAAACAATAATGTATAATTTTGTATGTATCATATATATATATATTTCATTACTATACCTTTTTAATAGAATTAAAGTTTCTTGAAGGCAAGGATTGTCAGTTTTGGACTGTACCCCCAATACCCAGCACATTGCCTAGCATATAGTAGTAGATGCTTAATAAATGCTATTAATGGCTTCATTGATTTATCTGGTTTATTTCAAGTCAGAAAGTCTCAGACTGTGGTAGATACCTGTAGTAATAATCAGCGGGACCCAAGAGCATATACACTTGGGTTTGTGAAGGAGCTCCATGTCACTGCTGCCAGCCACCACATAGAACAGGGCAATCAGGATTAAGGCCAGGAAATGGAGCTGAAAATAAGCAATGAATGTTAAGCTGCCATTATTATAGTCACTAGAACCTTCAGAAGCCTAGCTCAGTATGGCAATCTTAGATACCTGCACTCAGAAGATTGCTATTTAAATAAGACCAATGAGAGTTTGCATCTATATAACATTTAAGATTTGCAAAGCACTTTACATATATTGTCTCATTTAAGTTTCATAATACTAAAAGGTAGACATTAATATGGACAGAGGTAATGGCTCCATTTTATGGATGAAAAAACTGAGGCTAGGGTAGTAAGGCAACTTGACTATGGACACAATGATTTTTTTTCTTTTTTATAAATTTTTTTAAATCTTTTATATTTATAATATTTTCCCATGTTTATATGATACATTTTCTTTCCTTCCTCTCTTCTCTTCCCCCTTCCAGAGCAAACAAGCATTTCCACTGGGTTATACTCATTTTTGCAATACAGCAATTTTTTCACACTAAATTTTTGAGGCAGGATGTAAACTTAAGTCTTTCTTCTTCAAATTCAGTGTTCTCTCCACTATCCCATGATGCCTCTTTGAGAAGTGTAGTTTAGGATTAGTAGACATGATCCAGTTATGTGCAAAGTATACTTGCATGTTACATATTGAATCTCTCTCTTCTCTCCTCCCACTCCCCCTGCCATTTCAATCTCTGATTTCTTCATGCTCAGCTTGGACCTAGTTCCAGACACTATGTTCAGTTCAAGTTACATAGGAATAGACCCTCAGCCGAATGACCTCGATCATAGCTCTCTCACAGAGGTCCATACTTAGATCTCTGAGGTTCTGGTCTGAAAACATGGCTAAGATCTCAATTCTTACAGTAATGCCCTACATGGGCTGAAATGTGACCTTGTGTCTGTTTACCAATACCAATAATCAGTTCTCTCATCAGCCAGTCTGATTAGTGCTGTGGCCATCTGTGACCTGGCAATGCCAAGCTTCCCATTTTACTGATAGTCAAGACTTAGATTAATGTCCTGACTTTTATTAAATTTGTGTTTATCTCCCCAGGTCTCAGTTTCCTCTTCTATAAGATGAGAGATTTAGGTCAGAGGGTCTCTAAGATCCCTTCCAGTCTCAACAGTCTATGAACCAGTAATCCTTCTACCTGATATCAAACTTGTAAGTAGAATGATTGATGATTTACTCCAAGGAAACTGACATCTTGATGGGGAGTGCACTTCCTTCTCATAGGTGTCCTCTAAGCCACCATCACTATTCCTGCTGACCCCTTGTCTATTCAATGACTGTCTCTATTCTTTTACTTGGTACTGGGTCCCATCATCATGTCACTTTTCTCCCAAAGACAACTTTCTCCCACTTCCATACTTCTTTTGAGCTTTAGGGATCAGGAACTATTCAGCCATGTCAGGGGTATAGATTAGACCCTCTGGGAGATAGACCTCCCTCCTGGTACAGAACTGGTTGATTTCTGTATTCTATCTTCCTCCTACTATTCCTTCTATTAAAAAAATAAAGGAAAAAGAAAAAAAACACAAAAATTAAAATTCTTGGCTTTATCTCAGCTATAAGAATTCCTTGTCATGATTCTTTCTGATGTGTCCAAGGTTTCTGTCTCCTGAAGAGTGGTTGAACAAATTGTGGCATATGATTGTGATGGAGTACTAAGAAATGATGAGGGTGGTGGCTTCAGAAAAACATGGCAAGACCTACATGAACTGATGCAAAGTGAAGTAAGAAGAACCAGGAGATCATTGTGCACAGTAACAGCAATGTTGTAGTGATGATCAACTGTGAAAGAGTTGGCTGCTCTGACCAATTCAGTGATCCAAGACAATTCCAAAGGATTCATGAAAAAATGCTATCCACCTCCAGAGACACAATTGATAGACTCTAAGTGCAAATTGAAATATAATTTTTTTCACTTTATTTTATTTTTGCTTTGCTTTGCAAAATGGTTCAAATGGAAATATATTTTGTATGATTTCATATATATAATTGATTTCATATTGCTTGCCCTCTCAGTGCATGAGGGAGGGATAGGAACAAAGGAGAGCATCTGGAATTCAAAATTTAAAAAGTAAAGAATTTTAAAAATAAATAAAAAATAATTTTAAGAGAAAAGAATTTTTTTAAAAACTTCCTCCAAAAAGATACCTTTTCACTCATGGGATATTTGGTAGATATAATATAATTAATGCTTTTAAGTTAGAGGTTGCTTTTCCTATCAATTTCCTTTCTTTTAGTATAATAGAAAAAAAGAATTAGGTTTATTGTTAGGAGTTCTACAGTTTAAATCCTTGTTTTAATATGTGCTAGCTGTATGATCATAGATTAATCATTGAATTTCTATGACTCATTTTCCTTATCTGTATAATGGAGCTAATGTTTGTACTATGTATCTCAGTACTATTGTGAAGAAAGGGCTTTGTGAGTTTTGGATCAAGGGACACTGGTGGCTAGGTAGTATACTATAAAGTATCAAGTCTTGGCACTCATCTTCCTGAGTTCAAATCTGGCTTCAGATGCTTACTAGCTGCGTGACACTGGGCTAGTCATTTAATCCTCTTTGCCTTAGTTCCTCATCTGTAAAAAAATGAACTGGACTCTTTTTGTGGCAAAGCACTGGAAACTGAAGGGATGCTCATCAATTGGGGAATGGATGAATAAATTGTGGTATATGATTGTTATACAATACAATGGTGCTGTAAGAAATGAACAGGTTGACTTTAGATGAACATGGAAAGATGCATGAAATTATTATTTTTTATTTAAAAATTTTATTTAATCAATTAATTTAGACTATTTTTCCATGTTTACAAGATTCATGTTCTTTCTCTGCCCTCCCCCACCCCCTTCTATATCCAACACACAATTCCACTGGGTTTTACATGTCATTGATCAAGACCTATTTCCATATTATTGATAGTTGCACTAGGGTGATCATTTAGAGTCTACATCCCCAATCATATCCCCATCGACCCAGGTGATCAAGCAGTTGTTTTTCTTCTGTGTTTCTACTCCCACAGTTCTTTCTCTGGGTTGCATGAAATTATAAAGAATGAAATGAGTGGAACCAAGACAATGTTATATGCAGTAACAACAATATTATATGAAGAGTAACTGGGAATGACTAAGCTATTATAAATAAAAAAAAATATTCAAAAGAACATTTAAAAAAATGAGCTGGAGGAGGAAATAGCAAACCACTCCAGTGTCTTTGCCAAGAAAACTCCAAATGAGGTCATGAAATGTCAAAGATGACTGAACAACAATACTGTTTAGTTTCAGTTTACCAAATCCCTTGATTTTCACCAGAAAGCAGAAAAGATAAAAAAAAAGATAAAAAAGTTTAGTTTACAGGGTGTGTCTAAGATAACTCAGACCAAAATTTAAGGCACTACCCTTACCCCATGTGGCATATCTGACCTCAACCAAGTTTCCTAGTGGCTTCATAGAAAACTATGTATAGTATTCCAAGGGACTTTCCTAGGATCATAGATTTAGAACTTCTTTAAAGCCATTAAGTCCAGCCCACTCATTTTACAATCACTCAGTCAGTCAACAAACATTTATCTAAGAAGAAATATATTTTTCTATCAACTGCATGGTAGACACTGGGAATACAGAGAAAGGCACAAGACAATCCCTACTCTCAAAGACCGCATATTCTAATGAGAGAGACCACACACAAACAACTATGCACAAATGAACTTTTGTTGTTCAGTTGTTTCAGTAGTGTCTGATTCTATGTGTCCCCATTTGGCATTTTCTTAGCAAAGATATTGGAGTGGTTTACCATTTCCTTCCCTACTTCATTTTACAGATGAGGAAACTGAGTCCAACAAGGTTAAGTGAATTTCTCAGGGTCACCTATCTAGTGAGAATCTGAGGTCAAATTTGAACTTGTGACAATGAGTCTTCTTGACTTGAGGTCCAGTTTTCTTTCCATTGTCCCACCTATCTGCTTTGCACAAATAAAATATATAAATTGGAGATAGTCACAAAGGGAAGGTTGGCTGACATTAAGGGATTGAGACAGGCTTCTTATAGCAGATGGGATTTTAGCTGAGATTTGAAGGAAGCCAGGAGGATAATGAGGAGGAGGGAAAGTATTCAAAGTATAGAAGGCAGCCAGGATAAATGCCCAAATTACAGATAAAGACACTGCCTTGGGGGCATCTGGGTAGCTCAATGATTTGAGACCCAGGCCTACAGATGGGAGGTCCTGGGTTCAAATGTAGCCTCAGACACTTCCTAGCTGCATAACCCTGGGCAAGTCATTTAACCCACATTACCTAGCCCTCACCACTCATCTTTCTTGGAGTCAATATACAGTATTGATTCTAAGAGGGAAGGTAAGGATTAAAAAAGAAAGAGACACCTTGGGACTTCAAATTCTTCCTCCAGTCCTCCTTCCACTGTACCAGATTACCATCACTGAAGGGAACCCCACTACAGAACACGACCATCACATGATAGCAGGAAAGATGGAGAGTAACATTTGAAATAATCTACCTCTACTTCTGAAAATGTGAAATCAGCATCTAGGAGATAGAGATCCCAGGCATACCAATCAGTCACCTGGACTGCATCTTCAGGACTACCCCTTCCACAGCTTTCTGCTCCATGGCACACAGCTATGTAGGGAAAATCCATACCTTATTCAATATTACCTCTAATAATTTCTCCTTTCTAATGGGAGATTTCCATCTTGCCCACCCTGACATCTTCCAGGGGAAGGCATTTTTCTCTCCAGTCAGTGCACCTGTCTCTGAATCAGATGAGTTTTGGGAGAATTGCTTCCTTCCCAACCAACTTCTTCTTTTTTTTGAGTTTAAATATTTTTCCATGATTACATGATTCATGTTCTTTTCTTCCCCTTTTCCCTCCCCCCATCCCTGAGCCAAGAAGCAATTCCACTTAGTTATACATGTATTATCATTCAATACCTATTTCCATATTGTTAATTTTTGTAATAAAGTAATCTTAAAAACCAAATCCCCACATTCTATAACCATATAAACCAGTGATGAATCAAATGTTTTCCTTCTGCATTTCTATCTCAGCAGTTCTTTCTCTTGATGTGGATAACATTCTTTTTCATAAGTCCCTCAGGATTGTCTTTTGGACCACTGCATTGCTATTAGTAGCAGAGTCTATTACATATGATAATCCCACAATGTTTCAATCTTTGTGTAAAATGCTCTCCTGGTTCTGCTCATTTTGCTCCACATCAGTTCGTAGAGGTCTTTCCAGCTTGTATGGAAATCAAGCAGTTCATCATCCTTTATTGCACAATAGTATTCCATCACCATCATATACAATAGTCTGTTCAGCCATTCCCCAATGAAGGGCACCCCCTCATTTTTCAATTTTTTTTGCCACTACAAAGAGTGAAGATATGAATATTTTTGTGCAAGTATTTTTCCTTATTATCTCTTTGGGGTACAAACCTAGTATCCACCCAGCTTCTTGACTTCCACATTGAATATCCAATATCCAGCCCTAATCTCATTCTTGAAATTCAGAGGAAAGGAAGTCTAGCACCAGAAAAACTGAAATCTCCCTAAGGTTTCCATCCAGAGAGGTCTATGTCTCTCACCACTAACTAAATTAGGTTCAGCTGATCTTCCCTTACCACCAACAGGATTTACCTTAGGATGATCAAGGGAAATAGGCTCAGCTACCAGAACTTTAACCAGAGAGGACAACTGGGACTTTTCTCATGTGCTATAGAATTAAGAGGGCCCCAAATTTAGGGGGTTTGTTTCAAGATCAGCTAGCCTTGTCTACCAAACATACATTCCCTCTTGGTATGTAGTCAAAGTTACTTATGGAATCTCTGGTCTTAATCTCCTGTGAAATACAAATACTGTGTAAAAGTATCGGATTGTGTCTTTGAGACTTCAGTATCACTCAGTTTCCTTTCTCCTTCAACATCTTTTCCCCTTGTGTTCTAGTAATTTGGTGTTTATATTAGGATGTTTGGATAATTATGTATAGGGTGTGCTGGAACTAGGTTATGCTTAGTTGTTAAATTTTCAGTGTGAGCATTTAGACCTAGGAAATTGGCAACTGTTGCACAACAGGGATTAATTTATTGTTTTGTTGGTTTTCTAAACTTGAGAAAGTAATACAGAAATGGTAATTTTTGTTATTGTTATTAAATTTTATTTTATTATTAAATTTTGTTATTGTTATGTTATTGTTGCAACTGCTTTCAGACATGTATGACTCTCTGAGACTCCTTATTGGGGGTTCCTTGGCAAAGATACTGAAGTGGTTTGGCATTTTCTTCAGCAGATTATTTTATAGATAAGAAAATTGAGGCAAACAGGGTGAAGTGACTTGGCCAGAGTCACACAACTAGTAAGTGTCTGAGGCCAGATTTAAACTCAGGAAGATGAATCGTCTTGACTTCAGGATCAGTATTCTATCCACTATGCCACCTAGCTGCCTGGAAAATGATAATAATATACAGGATAAATTTTTTCCTTCAGAGAACCAGTCATTAACCATTTAAAGGCATGCCACTGACTACGTCATAGAAATAAGTTGTTATTTCAGGACACAGCTACCAAAATTCTGTAAAATTGAAGCAAGAGTACAATATACTCAGGAGGGTGCTAGACTGATTTAGGAAAGTATAACTAGATTAGTGACCATAGGCAAGTTTCTTAATCTCTCTGAATCTCAGTTTCCACACTACCCCTAAATGAAAGCAATAATAATCCCCGTAGTACTGCCATCATAGAGCTATTGTGAGAGATAATGTATATATAACAATTTAATAACCTTAAGTTATGACATAAATATTAGCTTGTATTACAAAATCTTTTCAGCCTAGAGATTGCTAGGCTGGGGGTTGGGGGAGGGAGGAAGGGACAGCTTTGACTCTCCTAGAGAGTCAAGACTATCAGGCTACGTTCAGTCTGACAGAGGCTGAAGACTTGTGACCTTTCCCAACTCTCTAGCATCTGTATGATCATGTACCAAGGAACTAAAGATATGTATATGAAAATATGTATATATTGGGAAAACTAGAGAGAGTATGGTTCAGTGTTTATTTGACTGTAGTAAGATGGAACAAGGAGTTAAAGGAGAAGGTGAATTCATAGACTACCATGTTCTGGACTTGGCACAAACTTTGTGAATATTACAGTGCCATCTGGACCATGGTCTTTCATGGTTTATGAATATTATCCTTTGAGACTTTCAGTACCAGTGCCGTCTATTTGGTTGAAGTCTTCATTTAAGGACAAGTTCAGCAAACTACATATATCCATATGGTCCTAGTGCATCTCATATAGTGCCAGATGTGCACAAGATTAGAAAAGTGAGTGATGATGAGCTGAAAAATATGAAGAAGGTCAAATTTTCAAGGAGAAATGTCATAGAACCTTGCAAGGGGTTCTTATTCTTCATTTTGTCCATTTGACCCATAAAATCAGCTTTGATCTTCCTCCCTCCCTTCTTTTTCTTCCCTCCTTCCCTTCCTCCTTCCATCCCTCCCTTCCTCTTTTACTCCCTCCTCCCTCCCTCTTTTTCTTCTCTTCTTCCCTCCCTCCTTTCCTCCCTCCTTTCCTCCCTCCCTCCCTCCCTCCCTCCCTTCCTTCCTTCCTTCCTTCCTTCCTTCCTTCCTTCCTTCCTTCCTTCCTTCCTTCCTTCCTTCCTTCCTTCCTTCCTTCCTTCCTTCCTTCCTTCCTTCCTTCCTTCCTTCCTTCCATCCTCTTGCTCTTTCTCTCCATATGACAGCATTTTGTTTGGTGACTTTTTTCTCCTTACATTGTTATAGTTGTATTGTATACCATTCTTTTATTATCTGTTAATAGTGCTCTGCACAAGTTCACACAAATACATACATGTTTCTCTGTATTACACATATTCTCCATTCCTTACTGAATAGTAACAGTTTATAGCATTCCTATGCCATAATTTTAGTTTTTCAACCACTATACGATTGGAGAGTACCTACTTGGGTTCTTGTTCTTGCTACCATAAAATATACTACTATGATTATTTTGACATATATTGTGCTTTTGTTTCTGCCTTTAGTTTTCTTGGAGGATAGTGGAATCAAATGATATTGGTTGTTCACTTTCTTGGCAATAATTCCAAATTAAAATCTAATCAAAAACACTTTATAGCTCCACTGAAAGTTTATCAATATTCCTGTCTGCTGACAACCTCTGCAATGCTTTTTATCTTAAGTCACATTTGACAATGTAAGGGGTAGAAAGTAAAGTTTCAGTGTTGTTTTGATTTGTTTTTCATTTATCATTAGTGAATTAGTAATTTGGAGTATGTTTTCATGGGATCATTTAGAGTTTTCATTTCTTCTCTTAAGAATTATTTATTTATATTCTTATATATTAGGGGATGTTTCTTAGGATTACACATTTGTGCTAATTCATTTTATATTGGATAACTAACTTAGTAATATAATATAAAATATAAATATCTTTGCCTATTGTTCTTTCTCTTCTAATTCTGTTTTCATTTATTTTATTTTTATAAAATTTTCAAATTTTATGCAACCAGTTATCATTTTAAATTTTTTATATCTTCCATCCCTTATTTTGTTAAGATTCTTACCCTCCCCCTTCCTTCCCCCTCCTCACTTCCTGCTATAGTTGTGAAAGACACCTGAAATATTTTTTTGATGTGGTGTTTTATATCCAAGTGATCTCTCTCTCTCTCTCTTTCTCTCTCTCTCTCTCTCAACTTATTATATTAGATGGTGCAAAATATTTATCTATCTTAATATTTGAAAATTGCTTTCTCAGTTTTCCCAGCAGTTTTTGCCAAAAAGGTATTCTTTGAAACAAATTGTATTCTTGGATTATCAAAAATTGGGACAATGTTTTGAATGTTTTTGCTTCTTGTTTATGTAGTCTGCTCCACACATTTGACTTCCTGTTTTTTTTAACCTGTACCAACTTATATTGACAATGACTGTTTCATAACATAGATTGAGTTCTGATAATTATTTGTCTACTTCATTCATAATTTTTCCTATCATTTCCTTTGTGCTTCTAGTTATTTTGTTTTCCCAAAAGAACTTGGTTATTATTTTATCTAGTTCCAGAGAGTATTCCCTAGGTAATCCTAAATGGACTGATTGATATAACACTGAATCCATAAAAAAATTAGGTAGTTTGCCAATGCTATTATTACGTCAACATAGTCTAACTGTGAGCAGTGAGTCTTTTTCCAATGGTTTATCTCATTTCATTGAAGTATTTTGAGCTTTGTATCTAAATTACTTTAGTATGTGCTGAAAGAGTAACTCCTATTTATTTAATACCTTGTGTTGTTATTTTAATATAATTTATCTCATTGTTTATTTTTTGTTTTTGTTAATAATGTATAGTGAAATTGATAATTTTGAATAATTATTTCTAGCCTGTTTTGTTGAAACTATTTAATTATATCAATTAGTTTCTCTGCTAATTCCCTGGGTTTTCTAAATATGCTATCTGTAACTAAGAATAGTTTTGTCTCCTTTTAGCTGAAGTTTGTTTTACTCCTGCTTGTACTAGGACAGCTTAAAGTTATTATTAATAATATTAATAATAAGTATATGTATAATGCTTTAAGGTTTGCAAAAGTACTACATGTAAATGCTCTCACTGATAAATTTCCTGTGTTCCTTTCTTGCTCACAGTATGAGCACTAGGTTTAAATATAATTGCTTGCATACACTAAAGAACTTTCCAGACATATCAAAAAAAAGTCTTTTTAACATAAAGATTTTTTTGTATCATTGAAATAATAATAATGGAGACATGGCTGGAGAGCAGAGTTCACCCGCCAGCGGCTCGACGCCTTCTCCTACTGCGGAAGGCGCGGTCGCAGGACCATCTGGCGAGGGTTACGACCCTAAGTGCGTGTTTTGTCGCATCGCTCGACAAGAGGAGCCTGGCACCCAACTGTTGCCCTGCGAGTGGAGAAAATGATCACTGTTGGAAAAACCGTTCTTCAGCAGAAAAATATCACTAACCTGAGTGATGTGAGAATGGGTTTCCACTGGCCTCCATTCTGTTCTATAGGCCACTTGCATCTTCATGTCCTGGCACCAGCCAGTCAAATGGGCTTCTTATCCAGATTGATTTATAGACGCAATTCATACTGGTTCATCACAGCTGATCAGATGATGGAACGACTACAGGCTTGAAGTGCTACCAGCTGAAGAGTTGTCTTGATCTTGGCTCACAGTAAACTAAAAACTTGGGTGCTTAGAAATCTCTTATAGTTTGAAGTATATAGTGACAGGCCATCTGAAGCAGTCTAGAATGTTCTAACTGAAAAGATATGAAAAGCAAGGTTTGAATCTTAATGTGTCTTGTGATTATAATTCACAGAAGTAACTTCTTAATAACCTTGGGAGTGCTTTTAATAGAAAATGTCAGCTCTGTAAGATATTACAGGTAAAATCACATTAAAACTTACAAAGAAGAGTTATATATGTTACATAGATACTTGTGCATGTGTATAGAAGGGACGTTATTTTCATATCAAGGTCTTACCACCCAAAAATTCTGCTATAGTACTTTTAAAAATTTACTTTCATTATTTACTGAATATTTATAAGTTATTTTCTTTAATAATAGTACCTGGTTATGTGCTACTGTATAGCAGGAAAGGAAAGAAGACTTAAACCAAGTTATTTATTCCCAAATCTTCTTCTAATTCAGCAGTAATTATTTCTTATTCCCTCTCACCCTTTCTCACTTAAATATTATCCTAATACATTGAGAAAACATAATCCAAGGATTCCAATAACTTGGAGCAGGAGGAGTGGCTTGTGTATGAGACACCACTTACCTTTTTGCTGGCTCGGAGTGCTTCCCATTGTTTAAAGTTCAGCTTTTCTCCAGGCAGTTCAGCCTCAGCTTCCTAAAGGCTGTGAGCATGATTTCTAGCAATGCACTCAGTTTTTTAAAAATTAGCTATCAGAGTTTTACTGTCTAAGATTTTACCTGTAATGACATGGGTTAGTGAAGAAATCTTTATAATATGTAAACTGATGCTATAAATGTATTAAAATTGGCAGCAACTTAAAAAAAAAAAAAGAAATAATAATAATCTAGGTAAAAACCATTTGTTGTTTATATAATCATGCTAATGATTTCTCTAATATTGAACCATTCTTACATTTCTGATATGAATCTAACTTAGTCAATTATTTTCTGCATATATTTCTATTTCTATATTTCTCCTTGTAAGGATTTAATTAATTTATTTATTTTTGTACCAATAATCATTAGGAAGCTTAGTGTATAGTTTGTTCTCTCTCTGCTTTGTCTCTCCTTTATTGAGCATCAGGACAAAGTTTGTTTTCATTAAAGAAATTTGCTGAAGCGTTTTTACTTCTATTTTTTAAGAACAGCTCTTGAAGCATTGTTATTTAAACAAGAAAACTAATTAACATGAAAACTTCTGGCCAAGGACTTTTGGAGCATTTAATTTATGGTCTACTTGATTTATTTTTCTGAACTCCAGTCATTGTTTTTTTGAGCATTTTATTTTATTATAGATACTTATCACTGTCCTTTAAATTTTCATTTTTTGTTGGCATATAATTGTGAATGATAGTTTTTAATAATTCTTTTATTTCTTCTCTTTGATATGAATATATGTTGCTTTTTTTGCTTTGGTAATTTGATTTTCTTCTCTCCTTTTCTTTATTGGATTAGCTAATGATTTATTGATTTTTCTTAAGTCTTGTTTTAAAAAAAACTTTTAGTTTAGTTGATCAGTTCAGTAGTCTTTCTTATTTTTAAGTCTATTGTGTTACTAGTTTTTAAGATTTCTTCTTTAGTGCTATTGATTTGTTTAGCTTTCAGGCTTTTTGATTGAATGCTAAATTAATCAATCCTCTCTTTTTTTTTTTTTTGCTAAAAAATATTTTCAGAGAGGTACTTTTTCCTGAGGTCTGTTCTAGTTATATCTTATAGGCTCTGACATACAATTTTTTTTCTGTTTTTTTTTTTAAATAAAAATTATGGGATGTCTAGAAATATGTGTATTCTTCAGTATTCCCATTCAGAAGTTTTCTTAGGCCATTTATTTGAATTATCCAATAATTTATTCCACTCCATTTTAAATCTTTCTGTTGGATTTATCCACTTTTGAGAACAATATCAAAATTTACTAATTAGATATTACATGACTAACAATATCCTTTAAAATTTTCACTGTTTTCTTTTAGGAATGTAGCAATTTTTTAATTTGTGTTGTTATTTTTAATTGTTAATCATGCCTTTAAGCATTATGTAGTTTCCTCAGTCTTGGAGTTGCTGAAAGTGGTTCCTTGAAGTGGTTCCCTTCCCTTTTATCATGGCAGTCAATATAGTACTTTTTTTTGAGGGTATAGGTCATGACCTCTCTGGAAAATCCTTTTTTACTATATCACAATTCAATCCTCTTTGCATACCATCCCTGAGATGATGGTCAAGTGAATTAACTTGCCCTCCTCAAAGATTGCTAGTAGCAAGTAGTAAAATTGCCTTAGAAACAATTGGACTACTATTTCTACCCTTTCACAGAACCACAAAATTGTAAACTTTGCAGCAACATCAAAGCAAGCAACATCCAGTCCAATTTATATCCCCAAAGAATCCTCAAGATCACATCAATGACAAGTGTTCATGTAGTCTTCATTGGAAGATGCTTCCCTTCTCCCAGTGAATATGGATCTAGTAGTACCTCCCAAGGCAGCTCATTCATCTTTGGGACAGGTCAAATTGTTATGAAGTTTTTCCTGACATAAAGCTTAAATTTTACTCTTTTCAGTTTTTATTCATTGCTCCTGGTTCTGCCCTTTGGGGCCAAACAGTACAAGTCTAATCTTTCTTACACATGTTAGCTTTTCAAATATTGTACATGAACATAGAGATCATGTCTTCTTCCTCTGGTTTCAGCATTGATATTTTTTCCAAGACTTTACTTTTCCAAGCTAAACATGCCCAGTTTCTTCAAGTAATCTTTTCATGAATATTTTCAAGGCCCTTTGTTGCCTTCCTTGGTATGCTCTTCAACTTATAAATGTATTTCTTTAAAAAATTAATTTAATTTAATTTTTTGTTTTATTTTAAATTCCAAGCTATCTCTCTCTCTCCTTCCCCATCTCACATTAGAAAAGGCCATTAATGCACAAATATTAACATAATATTTCAGATCTAGTCTGACCAGAATGGAGTACATATTAGACCTTATTCCTGGAAAATATTCTATTCTTTATGTAGCTCACAATCATATTAGATGTTTTTGAGCAGCTACATCACACTGCTGACTCTTATTAAGGTTGTAATCCACTAAAATCCCTTGATCTTTTACAGACAAACTTCCATTTACTGGTGACAAGGAATAGTTTTTCTAAAATGATGAAATCCATTCCCACTCCCTACCACCCAGCCATGAAAAAACTACTCCCATTCATGAGCAACTCTGATCACCTTCCTGTACTTGCCTACTCTTTCAAAAATATTTATACCTGCCAATGACCACTATGGCGAACTTTTAAAATACAATTTGGCTTACAAATCACACACAAAACAAGCTAAAAGACAAACAGTTGCGTTCTATAAGAATAATAATTTTAGAATGGATAAGAGCTCAGAAGTCATGTAGTTTAACCAACCTCATTTTAAACATGAGAAAACTGGAATTTAGAGAGGTTAAGTTACTTGCCCAAGACCTTACAACTAATGAATGTCAGAATTGTAATTTGAAACCAGCTTGCCTTAACTATATATTAAGCGTTCTTTCCACTGTACTATGCTTCTTCAGAAGATCTGTTATAGTTATCTATTGGTTAACTATGGCCTTCTGAATCAAGACAAGAAATTAGACTATCTATTCCTTTTGTATGTTCCCCTTCCATTACCAAAGTCATGAATCCAGTTCCCTACCATTTTGACACCCATACATAATAGAGTAACCTATCAATTTCATCATGCCTCAGGTTTCCTGAGAGCTATCCATGGTGCTGGTCTCATCTGCTGAACTGAGCCTGCCTGTTATCTGATCTTGCCAAATATGTTTCCTGATGTGATCACTCATGACCATCATCAATTGTTAGGATACTTGCTTCTCAAGTCTCAGCTTAGCTGCTACCTTAGCCCCAGAAAGACAGAAGAAACTACCTGTTCTATTGTCCCAGTTGAGAAACTGAGACTACTACTATAGTTCATTTTTTACCCCCACTAGTACCTATTTTGTTTTCCTTTCTCAAATCCCTAATCAATAAAACCTGTTTCCTACCTATACAAATGAATCTAAATAAGGGGTAGTTGTGGCTACTATACCATAATAGTAACTAATATTTATATAATTATTTAGAAATATTATCTCATTTTATCCTCAAAATAACCATGAGAGGTAGATGCTTTTGTTATCCCCATTTTACAGCTGAGGAAACTAAAGCAGGAAGAAATTAAATGACATATCTAGGGTCCTGCAACTGATCAGTGTCTGAGGCCAGATTTGAACTCTAATCTTTCTGATTCCATGTCCATTGCTCCATTTCCTTTATGACCTAGCTGCCTTTACCACAACCAATGGATCATGAATTTAGAGTTGGAAGGAATCTTTAAAAGTCATTTAGTTCAGCACCTTCATTTTGCAAAGGAAGAAATTGAATTCTAGAGAGGTTTAGTCACTTGCCCAATGTCATATAGACAATAACAAAGACAGAATTTAATCTAAAGTCTCTTGATAATATATCTAGTATTTTCCCCAATATATCATAGTATTTTATCTTAACTGAGGACTATGAGACACTTTTGGGCTCACATCTCCATACTGTTACTATATACTGACCTCCCTTGGTCTCAGAACTGCTACTCTAACCCCTATTTCATGGTTGCTGCTTAGGTTTGTTTATACTGTTGTAGACCTTTTTTATTTTTTTAATATTTTTGATACTTTTGATCATGACCTCCATAGGACTCTCTGCCTGAGGCAATACCTCCCATAACAGACCTGAAACTTGGACTTTCAGGTTTCTTCACCTTAGTCTTTCAGAATCCATACATCTAGCATCTGGGGAATGTTATCAATTCACTCACCTTCAGAGATTCTTCTCTGGGACACAGCTCAATTGAATGGTGACTAAGTGTTCATAAGCTAGTCTATTTAGCCTTCCTTATATACTAGCTAGTCCTGGACACTAGATTATTTCTCAGTTTCACATCCTATGTGTCCAATTCCTCAGGACATCCCAATATCTATCAACTGATGAATAAATCAGTTCTCATCCACACTTCTTTATATTTCCACAGAATAAGATTCTCTTCCCTGATCTTCATTCCTCTCTATGAGTTGTCTTCCCCATGTAAGCTCCTTGAAGTCAGAGACTATCTCTCTTTATATTTGTATCACTAGAGCTTAGCCCCATTCCTGACAGAATAAACACTTAATAAATGCTTTCTCATCAATTAATTAATTCCAGTTTGCCCCTAAATAAGAGGCCAGAACCTATGGCCATCTACATGTATCTATACCCACAGAGCTAGAGAATACACTTCATGGGCTCACTCTCTTATATCAAGAGAAACTTTGCAAGATTCATAAAGATGGTCGATTGACTGATTTGGGAGGTGCTAAGTCTCCCCATTACTGAAATTTTTCATTTGAAGGCCAGATGATCTCTTCTCAGAAATGTTGTAGAGGCAATTCTTGATCAAGTACAATTTGAAATAAGTTTGAAATACATGGGTTCCAGTGGAACTGCTTGTTGGTTCTGGGAGGGGGAAGGAAAGAGGGGAGGGAAAGAAAGTAAATCATGTAAACATTGAAAATATTTAAAAATTTTTTTAAATTAAAAAAAGAAAAGAAATACATGGGTTCTCTGGTCCTTTTAAATTTTTTCTCACTTGGCTTTACAGAAAGAAAGAAAGAAAGAAAGAAAGAAAGAAAGAAAGAAAGAAAGAAAGAAAGAAAGAAAGAAAGAAAGAAAGCCTGATCATATTCAAGAGGCAGTCTTTTATAGGAAAAAGAATCCTGACCTTAGTAATGTATTTAAGACCTAAAAACAGATATCCTATCTAAATAGTTCTATGACTGTGGAAAATCAATTTAAAAGTAAACTTCGATGTTCTCACCTGGAAAATGAGAGTAAAGACATATACTTCTTACTTTCATGGTTATTGCCCAGCAGAGCATTTTATAAAGCTTAAAAGTCTATGAGAAAGTAAGTCATGGTGTTTATACATAGCTAATATGTAATGTCCTATAGATATCTTTTAAAAAATACTTTATCTTCCAACTTAGAATCAATACTATGTATTGGTTCCAAGGCAGAAGAGTAGTAAGGGCTAGGCAATGGGGTTTGTGACTTACCCAGGATCATACAGATAGGAAGTGTCTCAAGACAGATTTGAACCCAGGATCTCCCATCTCTGGGGACTGGCTCTCAATCTACTGAACTACCTAACTCACCCCACCCACACCCCATAAATATTTTAAACTCAGAGCTCTATATATTTCTTCCCAAGTGGTCTTTTCCAAATGTCCCTATTACTATTGAGGGTATCCTTCTGTCTAGTCAACCAGTCTCACAAACTAGGTGGTATCTTAAACTCTTTATTCTTTCCCACCCACCTTCCCCATATCCAATTTATTGTCAAGTCTTGTTGACTTTACCTTTGTAACATCTCTTATGTAAGTTTCCTTTTCTCCTCTGATGCTGCCACCACCCTGCTGCAGTCTTTCATAGCTTCATGACTAGACTGTTGCCATAGTCTGTTGGTTGGTCTTCTTTGAGTTTCTCTCCCACTGTAATACATCTTCCACTCAGTTGTCAAATTCATCTTTCTAAAGTTTAGGTCTGACCATGTCATTCCCAAACAAATAAATTCCAGTTGACTCCTTGATTAAATATTAAAGTTTTCTGTTTGAATTTTAAAACCTTTTATAACCTGGTCCTTTCCTACCTTTCCAGTCTTCTTAAACATTACTCCTTTTATTCTACAATCCAATGACACTGACTTCCTTTATTCCTTTGACAAGACACTACCTCTCTTGGCTCTGGGAATTTTCTCTTGCTGTCTCCCATGACTGGAATGATTTTCCTCCTCATTTCTCTTTCTTTGATTCCTTGGCTTTCTTCAAATCTCAGCTAAGATTCTACCTTCTAGGAGAAATTTTTCCCAATCTTTCTTAATATTAGTACCTTCATTTATCAACTCCAATTTAGACTGTCTATAGCTTGCTTGTACATAATTGTTTATATTTTGCCTATTCCATTAGACTATAAGTTCCTTCAGAGCAGGGGCTGCCTTATGCTTTTTTGGTTTTCTCTATTGCATTGATTGAGGTTGGGGATGTATTAGTGGATGGTAATAGAGTTGCTAAAGAAAAAAGAAACAACAACAATAAAACATTTAAAAATTCACAGAAGAAAACAATAAAGTCAGATGGTGACACATATAGGCTGAATTTGTTACTACCTTGTTAAATTTAATATACACTTTAAAAAAGCAAACTGTATCTTAACAGTTCATGGTTTCACACACATTCCCTTTTTTATTCCTCCTTGTAACATTTGTGTTTGTGGATGATTGTTAATTTCATAACAATAAAAAGTGATTTAAAATTCCAGGTAAAGCTATCTTATGCATCCCTTCACAGAGCTCTCTCTTGATGGGAGGAAGGGGAAGACTTAAGAAACCACTGAAAGGTTCTCATGTTTTCCTGGGAAGAGCTCCATCTTTTGGGAAAGCAGGAGCTCACACTGAAAAGCAACCTCAATGCAAATGAGCCATCAGTAGATGCCATGAGAAACCTGAGAATGTCTGATTTTTTTTCTCTCTCATTGAAGGGATATAGAATAGAGAATGCTGACCTTACCAGCCTCTCTCTATCTTTTTAGAACTTACCTGTCCCTAAGGAGAGGGGATTTAAGGGACAGCTGCTTTTGGAAGTAGGACTTTATAACCTGCTGCCTTGCTTTTATAGCTACACATATTTTTCCAGAAGCTTTTAACCTTGTCCTTGCCCTCTGGGGGGGACTATTGGGAAGGGAGCAATTTGGTCACTTAAAGAGCTTTTGAACAGTCATTTATCTGAAAATACCAGTCCTAAAATCTCATTCATGCTGGCCAATTCAGATTATTGAGGCCAGTTCAAGAGGTCCATAGTGGGGGTGGGAAGAGGAGAGAGGAATTAGGGAATCATGACAAAATGTGGCTTTGTAGGGAATGGCTGTGAACTAGTGAAAGAGGAGGAATATGAAACTAGGTTGTTTTTTTTAAAATAAAGGCCTTTTAATACTTAACATGTTACAAATTTCTGAGGACAAACTAAGGACAACAATACAACCTATATTATCTACTTCCCAGAATTGTTACCTAGAAAGTGTTTTATAAACCTTAAAGAGTTCTAGAAATATGAACGGTTAATAATAATAGTTGTCCCCAGGATCTTGCTTGAGAAAAAGCCTAAATCCAAAGCTGGAAACATTTAGTACAACTTATTTTTGCAGATGAGGAAACTGAGGCACAGAGAGGGGGAAATCACCAGCTGAAGGTCACAGCTACTTAATGGCAGAACTAGGATTAAAATAGGCACCCAGGTCTCCTGATTCCTGATTCCTTGTTCTTCCAGCTATATCACAAGATGGTGGTTTCCTTTAATATGCAAATATGTACTGTGAATCCTTGAATAAAAATGTTGCAGAGGAGGATGAGCTAAAGGCTGTAAAAGGAGCTAAAAGCTTCTTATTTAGATCAAACAAAAGCAGACATGAAAAAGAGTCAGCCAGCTGCTCCTGGATGATGCATCCCAAGTCCAGGGGTAGGGCCAAAACCCACTAGAACACCCTGAGGCAAGAAAAGGAAAATGGGAATAGGAGCATCCAGGCTGGTGGATTAAAATGTAATGAGGGGGAAGAGATTTGGGGCCTTTGTTAGTACATTGATGTTCTGACATAGTTTTATTTCCCTTCTTGGCCTCCCAGGCTGACAGGGAGGATTGGCAGGGGCAGAGATGAGTAACATTAGATGCAACTTTTAAAGGTGGAACAGAAAAGGACTTAGAGAGACATAGTGATGACCAGCCCAACCCCTCCCCAATCCCCCAGGATTGTCTGTATCTTTATAACAGAAAGGACACTCCCAAGGAGCAATTAGGCTATGCTCCCATTTCTTTGCTGATCTTGCAGAGACTGAGGTAGAGCAACATTCCTGACATCTTTCCATCCTATTTACCTGGCATTTGGAACCCTAAGTGTCATCATATCCATATGTAAGTAGTCTCAAGTAAACTGTTTTTGACTTTCTGGATCAGTTCTCTTCCCTGATTGCATGGGATAGGTAAGTGAGAAAAAAAAAAGGCTATTGAGTTCAGATCTAACAGTTCATGTTATATCCTGTTGATATCTAACCTACTTTTACTATGCATTTATCTAATCCAATTAAACTATGTACAAAGATTCTGATCCACTTTGTAGAGGTGTTTGAGAGTAGCCAAGGTGGGAGTAGGGGGGAAATGAGAGAGGAAGAATAAATAAATGGTACATCTTATATTTGGTTTTCCCCCTCCTCCCTCAGAATATAAGTCCTTTGGGAACAGACAGAGAATGTAGTGGATAGAGTGCTGGACATAGAATTAGAATGACTTGAGTTTGAATCCTGCCTCAATCCCTCTAACTCTGTCAGTCTCAGTTTCTTCAACCATAAAATGGGTAATAATATTAATATCTATCATAGAGAGTTGTTAGGAGGCTCAAACAAGTCTTTGCAATTCTTAAAGTGCTATGTAAATGCTAGCTACTTTTTTATTATTTCATCATTAGTATTTGTATCTCTTTCACTTAGTATAGTGCTTGGCATATAGTAGATGCTTAATAAATGTTTGCTGGCTAGTTGACAAACCTAGTTAGATAAGTTAAAAACTGGTAACAGTCATTGATGGAGCACTTGGATGACAGTTATATATCCAAAATTCTAACTGCTGAATGGGATCAGGAAGTTATCAAAGGATCCTTTATCTATGATATAAAAAATAAAACTAGGACCAATCTCTAAAGAGTCTTTACTTAAGGTAGGGGTAAAGAGATACAATATTTTCTAAGTAAAACCAGTGTGATATCTGTTGAATTAGAAAGAATTATCAAGTTGTCACCAGACCATAAGACTTAAAAAAATTGCTCTAGGGCTGATTGGCATAAATATTGAAAAGAGACTGAGAAACTAAGAAAACCAACTGTTAGTACTCTGCATTGCTCCACCCAATTTGAAGTCTCTCTTCCTAATCTTTTTTTACCATTTAGTGCTTTTGGCCAGGCTTCTCTGACCAGTTTTCTTCATTCACATCAGGTACCACGACTTTTCTCTCTTAACTCTTGTCCTTGGTGCTTTTTCAATAACTTAATCTGGCCGGTTACCTGGCCAACTTCTGAGGTTCTCTTTCCACGCCAGCCCTGACATCTTTCTTTGTTCTGATAATTTGCCTTATTAGCACTGACCCTTTTTCTTATTATCATTACAGAAGTCCATCAGAAATGCAATCAACAGGTAAAGTGGATTTCTAGCTATTGCATCTGTGCAGACTTGGTATGGAAATTACTGTTCAACTATAGCTCTGTTGCCTATAGGCAGATACTACTATAAAGGGAGGAAAGGGCAACTTTGGATAGAGTGTCGTGCCCTGAGTCAGGAAGACTTATCTTCCTGATTTCAGATCTGGCCTTAGACACTTATTATTGCTGACCCATGGCAAGTCACTTCATCCTGTTTTCCTCAGTTTCTCCATTTGTAAAATAAGCTGGAGAAGGAAATGACAGACCACTCTAGTATTTTTGCCAAGAAAACCCCAAATGGAGTTTGCAGACAGTTATACACAACTGAAAAATAACTGAACAACAGTGCAGTGGAGAGTAATCTGTATTATCTGGGGACCAGAAGGGGCATGCCACGGATATAGTATCCTTTCTGGGGAGCATTTCTTGGTTTCTTTGTGTGTTCCATATGTCCCCTGATTTATGGGAAGGGAACCATTAGGGAGTCTATTCTCTCTAAATATTTAACTATTATTATGTTTCATTCCTTTCCTAGAATAGTTTATGACATGATAAATTTCTGATAAGACTATTCACATATAGCCTAATCTCCATTTTTAAAAAAATCTTTACCTTTTCATCTTAGAATCAATGCTGTGTATTTGTTCTAAGACAGAAGAGTGGTAAGGTCTAGGTAATGGGGTTAAGCAACTTGCCCAGGGACACAGAGCTAAGAAGTATCTGAGGCCAGATTTGAACCCAGAACCTCCTGTCTCCAGGCCTGGCTCTCAATCCACTGAGTCACCCAGCTGCCCCTCTAATCTCCATTCTTGATATAGTAATGTTTTTGAAATTGTTTCATTGTGTTTTAGAACCTAATGAGTAACTTTTAGATAATACAGATAAAAACAAACAAACAACTAGATTAACATTAACATAGGCTCCCAGTGTCTTGGGATGAATTCTAGAATTTTGTTCTAATTTTTGTTTTTGGTTACAGACAACTGTCTGACATTGGGTTAGAAATTCCCAACCTGCTCTCTAACTTGATTGCAAATGAATTTGATTCAAAACAAAAACAAAAGGTGAGAGAATAATACATTTTTTTCTACTCTTATGACCTGGATTCCACTTTTATCATGAAAATCTGTCACAAGCAAAGCTGCTGGGCTTTGGAGTCATGCTATGGGCATAAAAAAATCCCTGTGTCCCCTTTAGCCAACAACCAACATTACCTCTGTTTATTAAGTGCCATCAACCCTGTGGCATAGATAAAGAGCTAGCCTCAGAGATGGAAGACCTAGTTTCCAGGCCCACTTCTGACACAACCTGATTGTGAAACCCTAGGCCATCACTTAATTCTCAGTGCTTGAGCTAATTCTCTAAAACTATAAGTTGCAATGCTTTCGTAGAGGGAATTACCCATCTGAGAGCTCTCTGTACTAATGAAATGACAGGTCGAGTCCCTCTCCCTATCCCATATGCAAGGGACTGTTCATTGGAGCTATAAAGAAAAAAAAAATTAAATAGTTCTTATCTTCAAAGTATTTTCATTTTAATCATTGAATACAAGAGTATGTTATAGAAAGAGAAACAAATTCCTGTTCCAGATTGCATCTAAAGTGATGCCAGGTCTCATAGCCCCCTTCTTCGGTCCACTCCACTCATGTGTAAAAATTAGTGGGAACAGATGATGATTTTTGTGAACTAACATTTAATATGGCTTTAAACTTTTATAGATTCAGCATGGCAAATTTTTGCAATAGACAAATTAAAAGGGACTGTCATAGAATCAATGGTTTTGCTGATGGATCGGGCATGGGTGAACCTGCAGCTGGTCAGGTGGGCGAACTCTCAGCTGCAGAATTATCACCAGGTCTGAGAAAGGTTCTTGGATGTTTTTGGTATATTCTCATCACAAGTTGAATCTAGCTACATCTATGCAAAAACAACAAGAGCAAAGGAATTGGAGTCAAAGATTCTGGGGTTCAAATCTCAGCTCAGCTTTTTGTTCTCAGTGTGTCTTCGGAGAACCCCTTCTCTTTTCTGGGCCTCAGTTTCTTCATTTGTAAAATAAGGGGGTTGGATAGATGGCCACTAAGGTCCTTCCCAGGTATAAGTGGAGGATCCTATGGCCACAAGGGGGATGTCTACTGTGAGTTTAGAGCAATGCGTCTCACTGCCTGAGAACCATCTTGAGCTGAGTGACTTTGATATTGACAAAATTATTTTGAAAGGACTTAAGCAAGCACTAAAAGGACCACTTAGCAGGATAACTTATAATTGGGGATTGATGGCCTTGATTGATCTGATGAGCCAGCTGAATGACTGCCTGGAGGACAGAAAAAAGAGTTGGCTCAGGACCAAAAATAATATACTTAGACACTGAGGTGGCAAGAGAGGCCAAACTCCTGGGGATTAGCTCGAGACTGTGGTCAGATTGTGCTCACTGTGACTTTTGGTTCTAACTGGACCTCCATAAGTCTCTAAAAGTAACAGCATCAATGGGTCCAATTGAGAGACTACAGAAAGAAGAGATGTCTGGAAGCTGCTCATTTTGATCATTTTGGGCTCATTGGAAATGATCTTCTCTGTGCAAGGATGTTAGTGATCTTAACCCACTGATGGATAAACAACCAAGGCAGAAAGCCTACTTATAGGATAAAAGTAATCTTTCAGAGTAGGGCAAACTTCTTTCTGGTTATGTTTTGAGGAAGTACTTGCCTGGAGTCAAGAAAGACTAAAAGGATTCAAGAAAGTACTTGATTCTAGAATCTCAGGAAATTATATTGTTTACATCTTAGCACAGAAAGGTAGAGTGTGCTAATCTGTAGGAAACTAACTGACAAGAGAGCAGCTGCAGCTGAAGGGAGATACTAGGGAAAAAAGAAGGTGAACCAAGAAAATGGTTTATTGCCCTGGAAAGGAGGATGCTCTGCCCTTACACAGGTAGTTCAGATTATAGGTACCTAGAGAACACAACCTGTGTCAGAACTAGCGATAAAGGGAACAGATTGCCTTTGACCTCAGCCCCTAAGGATTCCTAATCTTTTTAGTGTCATGGACCCCTTTGGCAGTCTAATAAACCCTTCTCAGAATTTTTAAATGTACAAAACAAAATACACAGAAATACAAATGAAACCTATCATATTGAAATATGATTATTCAAATTTAATCTTTAAAAGTTCACAGAGCTTAGGTTGCAAACTCCTTCATTAGAAACTCATAAGAAGAATATCTACCCTTTGACCCAGCCATAGCACTGCTGGGTCTGTACCCCAAAGAGATAATGGACACAAAGACTTGTACAAAAATATTCATAGCTGCACTCTTTGTGGTGGCCCAAAACTGGAAAACGAGGGGATGCCCATCAATTGGGGAATGGCTGAACAAACTGTGGTATATGTTGGTGATGGAATACTATTGTGCTCAAAGGAATAATAAAGTGGAGAAGTTCCATGGAGACTGGAACAACCTCCAGGAAGTGATGCAGAGCGAGAGGAGCAGAACCAGGAGAACATTGTACACAGAGACTAATACACTGTGGTATAATCGAACGTAATGGACTTCTCCATTAGGGGCGGTGTAATGTCCCTGAACAACTTTCAGGGATCCAGGAGAAAAAAAAACACCATTCATAAGCAAAGGATAAACTATGGGAGTGGAAACACCGAGAAAAAGCAACTGCCTGAATACAGAGGTTGAGGGGACATGACAGAGGATAGACTTTAAATGAACACTCTAATGCAAATACTATCAACAAAGCAATGGGTTCAAATCAAGAAAACATCTAATGCCCAGTGGACTTACGCGTCGGCTATGGGGGGTGGGGGGAGGAAAAGAAAATGATCTATGTCTTTAACGAATAATGCTTGGAAATGATCAAATAAAATATATTAAAAAAAATTAAAAAAAAAAAAAGAAACTCATAAGAAAGAGTCAGCTAACATTCTACTCTTCATGAGATCAGAAGACTTAGGGACTTTGTTTATAGAGTTGGGGAGAAGCTCCCAGGTGACAAGATTTCTAAATTCAATTATTTGGTCATCTTTTCATACTCCTCCCCCAAGGAAGCTGGGGATGAGGGAGGGGGAATTTATTCTTCCTTGTTCAGCTGCAATGGAAGGAATAACTGAAGTAGCCATTAGTACCTTGATCCTGACTAGAAAGTTCATGGGAAGAGGATATTAGATAAAAGCCTGAACTGTGCATTTCAGTATACCCATCTGAGAAATCTATCCTAGGAAAGATGACCAAACAAACTGTACCATACATTGGCAGACAATTTCAGAAGTCCAGTGATGAAACATGTTTTTTATCTCCTGACAGAAAGGAAATTGATTCAGTGTTTAGAATGGGCCTTTTAAAAAAAAAATGGTTAATGTGAAAATTTGCTTTATTTGACTATGTATATTTATTACAAAGATTGTTCCTTGTTTGTGGTGGGGCAATGTCAAAGTAGAGATAATAGATTTTTGTTATTTAAAAAATAAATTAAATCTAAAAATATGAGATGAGGGGAAAATAAATATTTTAGCTTAAAAATAAAATAAAAATAAATACATTAGTAAGCACAGTGCATGCCTGACAGATGGAAGATAACCGTGATTTGGCTGGTGTGAATTGATTCTCCCTCTCAGCACTTGTAGTGAAGCCAAATCATGTCCTAGATCAGGAGGTGTCCCCCAAAAAGGATCATAGCTAGGGAACAAGGAGATGTAAATGCTAGGATAAAGAGAAATGAATAAGATTAATGCCTAACACTATTTGTTGGTTTCTCTTGGGAGAGATTTTACTGGACTTCATAAGAAACAGACCTAATTGTATCCTTACAAGAGCCCTGTGAGGTTTAGGTGCCACTAACCACTTTGCAGATAAAGAAACTGAGGCTTAGAGAAATTAAATGAGTTACCTATAATTTCCAAAGAGAACCAATGACATCATGGGATAATGTCTTGATTTATTAGTGAATTGGATTTAAGTGAAGCAGAGTTAAACAAATTCTTCAGCTTCACTTTCTCTTTCAGAGTTATTGAAGTTCAATGGCAAGATAAAAGTCAGGATGACTGGTCATGGTCCAGGATGCAGTGGACAACCTTGGTGTCTTTGATGTCTGACCAAGCTCTAGGCACTCCAGAGTGCTTGCTTCAGTCACCTTTATTGCTGTTGGAACAAATTGTTCTCATCTACTCTTTCCTCCTGGGAGTGTCTTCACCTGCTTGGAGTAGACATCCAGTTAGTCAGCTATTGTTAGAGGTGAGACTTGGGTTGAAATTCAAACTCTATATTTGGTCTTCTTTTCAGTATACCATTCAATTAAAATTTATGCTACAAAATCTCAACTGGCCCCTTGATGCTACTGCTTGTCAATTCTTTTATTCTTTCTTGTTTGATTCTCTATTATACTGTATATGATGACAATTGCAAACTTTCCTTTCTCTCTGCAAGCCACTTAGACTCTTCCTCTCTCCCCTCTCCTCTTTCCACTGGAGACTTCTTAAAATTCACTGAAATATTAAGGTCAACTGTTCGTGTCTCTTTCCTGGTTCCATATGTTAAATTTCCTGGTTTACCCTCATTTCTCTTATTCCTTGTTCCAGTCTCTGATAATAAAAAGATGGTCCTGGGGGCAGCTGGGTAGTTCAATGGGTTGAGAAACAGGCCTTGAGACAGGAGGACCTAAGGTTCAAATCTGGCCACTGGTGCTTCTTAGTTCTGTGATCCTGGGCATGTCACTTAACCCCCATTGCCTACTCCTTACCACTCTTCTGTCTTGGAACCAATATACACTATTGATTCTAAGACAGAAAGTAAGGGTTTAAAAAAAAACATTGATCCTTTTTTGCCAATGCCATCTTTTCTACTTGTGCCCTCAATCTCCTCCTCTCCTAACTCCTCCAGGAATTGACCTTTTTGATCATCCTCTTCCTATCTTTCAGTGTTTGATGATGATAATAATAATAATTAGCATTTATATAACCCATTAAAGTTTCTTAAGCACTTTATGAACATCTCTATCTTCACTACAACTTTGGTATGTAGGTACTATTATTACCCCCATTTTCTAGATGAAAAACTGAGGCAGATAGAAGTTCAGTGATTTGCTCAGGATCACACAGCTAGCAAGTGTCTGTGGCCAGAATGGAGTTCAGACTTTCCCAACTTTGGCCAAGCCTACTATATACTATACCACCTAGTTGTTAATCTGAGCTTGATCTATGTCTTCTAATAGGTACTTTTGTAGACACATAACAAAAAAAGGAGGATTGTCCATGAAGTCATAAATATCTATTATATATAGTTTGTATTTTTAAAAGGAATATAATTAAGGTAACATGTTTAAAGCTGTCCTACCTGTTTGTCTCCTTCTGAATCTTCTATTCTCTTCTGTGTATTAAAAACAAATTCTACAATGTTTCTCTTCCTTTCATTTTTTTAAAGGATCAATATCTCTTTTTCCCTTCTTGTCAAATCTAAAGCCCCTCAAAATTAAAAAAAAATCTCAACAGATAAATATAGTCAAGGAAAATAAACTCCATGTTAGCCATATCTGAAAATGAATGTTTCCATCTGCCACTTGAGTCTCCCATTAGTCTCTCATTAGTTCTCTTGAGCAGGAATAGGTCCTTTCCAATTTTCAGGCTCTGTTTATCCACTTGCTCCTTTTTTGCTCTCCTCAAATATGTTTCCATCTCTTCCATTCTTAAAAATATACCTACCTAAAAAAGATCCCACCATCTCCTCAAAGTATCATGTCATATATTTCCCCTCTTTCAGAAAAAGTCTGAATTTATTTTCTCTACTTTTTCTCTTCCCACTCATATTTTAGATCATTGAAATTTTATTCTGACTCTACCAGTCAATGAAAACTACATTTTCCAGTGTCATCAAATATTTCTTTATTGCTATATCAATGGACTTTTCCTGGTTCTCATCCTTCTAGATCTATCTGCAGCATTTTCCCCTGTTGCCAATGCCCTCCTTTAGGACACTATATTTTCTCGATGCACTTTGCCACAATTCTCTTCCTACCTATCTGCTTGATTTTTCTTGGCCTTCTTTGCTGAATCTTCATCCAAATCCTACCTTCTAAGCAAAACTGTACCTAAAGCTTTGCATTGGTACCTTTTTTCTTTTCCCTCTGTTGGTGATCTCATTAACTTCCATGAGTTTGACAATCATTTTTTCACAGATGACTGCTAAATCTATACTTTCAGTCCTCATCACTCTCCTGGTCTCCAGTCCCAAATCTTTGACTGTTTGCTGCACAGTTTCACCTGGCAGATCAAACTCAACATATTCAAAACAATTCATTATTCTTCTCTCCAAACACATCCCTCCTCTTAATTTTCCTAGTTCTGTCAAAGGTATTATCATCCTCCTAGTCTCCTAGGTCTGCCATCTAGGAGTCATTTTCAACTTATTTATATCACTCATACCCACATCCACTCTGTTGCCAAGTGTTTTAAATTCTATTTCCACAGCAACTCTCCCATTCATTCCCTTCTATCTATTTACATGGCCACCACCCTAGTCCAAGTCCCCATCATTTCTTGACTAGACTATTGAAATAGCTTCCTATTTGATCTCCCTCCATTCAGGGGAAGGAAGTAATGGGGATGAAAGAACAGGCATGGTAGAAGGGGGGAGGAGTAGATTTAATTTCTGTAGTTGTTATATACCACTAGAATTAGAAGAGAAACAGGTGATAGTATGTTATCCATAGAGTGGTTCAATATCAGACATTCCGGTGATTTTATCACTGGAAATTACAATAAAGAAGTAGCATTACTATCTGCTTTGTCACTGACTCATAAGGGCCATGGGACCTTTCCATGGAATTTAGAGCTGAAACCTTCCTCATTAGAGTGTAAGTTCCTTGAGATTAGGTATTATTTTACTTTTCTATTTGTATACCTAGCGCTCAATTTCATGCTTTGCACATGGTAAGTGCTTTAAAGATGTTTTATTCATTACTTTGTAGAATGAGATTTCAGAATATTCCTTTTCTCTCCCCTTTCTATTCCCTTGTGTCTCCTCCTGGCAAGGGTGAATGTCTTGTGAGGATCTCAGAGGGAAAAGTCTGTCACCACATTATATACCTTGAACTTTATAATATCCAAATAGTATTCCATTCTGGCTAAGAATTTTCTCATATTCAACTCATTCATAGAGTCCTAAACCATCTATGAATGCTATACAGTCTTGCTCAGCTTATTTTGTAGTTATTTTTAATGTCTCATTCCTGGTTCCATTCTCTGATAATGATGAGATCCTGCTCCACTCCTTTTTATTATTCTAGCACCCTGGTTAGTCCAGCATAGTTTAGTTGAGATTAAAGGAGCTGGTGTCCAGAACCAGTCTTAATTTTTCACCTGTCTTCACTTCATTGCTCCAGGGTTGCTTGTCCTTTCAGTAGGAAGTAGGCTCCCCAATATTTCAATTTCACTTGACTTCAGACTCTTAAGGAAAAGATTCCTTTTTAACTCTGGATATGACTTGGCTCCTACAAAAGGGAAAGGGGGAAATAAGAAGGCTTAAAGAATACCAACATGGATCACATATAGAACAAATAGTTTTATTCCTATTCCAAAAAGGGAATGCTAAGCAGTAAAGAATCAGAATCATTATAACAGAATCCAGTAACATCACAACTAGTACAGTCAATAAATTGAAAGGTTAATATTCAAATCTCATTGGGACATTTGAAATTGTTTCTTTGGGAGAACTGTTAATTAAATATTTTATATTTCATTTCTACTGAGCATAGTATTCCAAGTAGGATCTTCCATTCTAGTTCTTCTCCTCTCTCTCTCTCTCTCTCTCTCTCTCTCTCTCTCTCTCTCTCTCTCTCTCTCTCTCTCTCTCTCTCTCTCTCTCTCTTTCTCTCTCTCTCCTCTCTCTTTCTCTCTTTCTGTCTGTCTTTTGTCATTCTCTCTTCCTCATTCTTTTCATTCTGTCTTACTCTCTCACATTCTTTTTTCTCCATCTTCATTCTCTTTCTCTTTAAAAAAAAACACAACACCTTAACTTTTGTCTTAGAATTGATAATGTGTATTGGTTTTAAGGCAGAAGAGTGGTAAAGACTAGGCAATGGGGGTTAAATCACTTGTTTAAGATCACATAGCTAGGAAGTATTTGAATCTAGATTTGAACCCAGGACCTCTAGGCCTGGCTCTCTAGCTACTGAGCCACTTAACTGCCCTCTCCTCATTCTCTCTTCTTCATTCTCTTACAATCTCTCCTTCCTGTTTCCTTCTCATTCTCTATTCTCTCTGTATCTCTGTATTCTTTCTCCCTCCAATTTCATTCTCTCCATTCATTTTCCATCTTCTCTCTCTTTCATTCTTCCTCTATTCTTCTTCTCTTTCCATTATCTCTCTCCAACTCCATGATTTCCCCATCCATTTTGTCTCTTTCTATAATGTATGTTTGTTTGTATATCACTCTTTCTTACATATATGCTAGATTAGAGGTTATGTAGGAACATTTTCTTCTAACTGTCAGCAAGCAAGAAACAGTCCACATATTCCAGAGGTAGCAGGAAGAGGGCTTAGTAGTCAATTAAAAGGCTTTATGAACCTTTGAGTTATCATATCTGACAGGAAACAAGATATAGGGACATGCTCAGAAGTGGGTGAAGTAAGGGGCTTCTCCATTGTTCTCCATCATCACCATTCTCCATCATTCTCCATCCCCTAAAATATGGTCATCTCAAGCTTCCAACCTTCCATGCACTTGAGCATGCCTCAAAGGCATCTCTCTCTGTCTCTGTCTCTGATTCTCTCTCTCTCTCTAGCAACATTCTCTTAGTTTTCAATTCTGCCTTTTCATTCTGCTAATGCCATTGCTTCCACAGACTTTTACCTCTCTTTTTTTCTATTTTGTTTTACTGAATCTCTTCCTTTCTAGCCTGTAAACTGCTTTTGCTGTCTTTTTCTTCAGTTCTGCTTTCCTACCTTTCCAAGGCATTTCAAAACCCAGTTTCTCCATTTTAATCTTGCTCTCCTTGTCACTTTCCAATTTTATCAGAGACTGAATCATCCCCAGGTTTCCTGTTTTCTTCTTTTTCCACTGTTCTTGACACTACTCAGGGTTGTCCTTTCCACCAAGGGGCCTAATGTTTTTGGTAGCAACAGCCCAAGCATGGTCATGGTCAACTTCCTTATGTTTTGGGTTTATCTCTCACATTTAACCATTAGGTATGTTTGAACCTCCTTGGACTTGAAAGTCTGATCTTCCCTTTATCAGCCTAGGTAACACTCTGAGCATTCAAAGCTTCTTCCTTCTAATGAATTAAACTGGGACTGCTGTTTTAAAGGCATTATTTAATTAAGGGTGAGAAAGAAAGGGGATATATTTTAACCTCACAACTTTGAACCAAGTAGTGGGGAGTATTGCCCAGTTCTCCAAGGAGATCTAGCACCAACAAACCAGATGCTGCAGCCTCCTCCAGGGAAAAACATGGGCCCCAGACAGTTTAGAATGATTGTAGACTGGGGATCTGCAGCCTCTGTTTGGTATGTAGTAACCCTTTTACTGAAATCTCCTAAAATCTACTGAAATCTTTTTACATTCTGGGGTTTAGCAGCTTTTTAGACTCCCTCCTACTCACTAAATGCATTCATTCATGTATTTTCCCTTCTCCTCCAGCTCACTTTGCTATTGTTTTTTGCATAACTGCACCAGAGCCTGTAATACTAATTCTCAGTCCTTAGTGGGGGAGGGGAGGCCCACAGGGGGGGTTGAGAAAAGGGATTGTAAAGATGATAAAGGTGAAGAATACAACTGGGTGGAAATAAAGAGTTTGTTGGCACTCTTCAGAGCTGTATTCCTCATTGGTGATAGAGTGATCCTTCCTTCCTTCCTTCCTTCCTTCCTTCCTTCCTTCCTTCCTTCCTTCCTTCCTTCCTTCCTTCCTTCCTTCCTTCCTTCCTTCCTTCCTTCCTTCCTTCCTTCCTTCCTTCCCTGCCTTGGGACCTATTCTTCTTCCATGTCAATAGGGAATTAGAAGCAGGTAAGAGGTGAAGAAGAAGGAAAGAGAACAAGCATTTACTAAACACCTACTATGTGCCAAATACTGTGCTAAATTTTTTACAAATAGCTCATATGATCCTCACAAAAGCCCTTTAAGTTAAGTGCTATCATTATTTCCATTTTACAGTTGAGGAAATTGAGGCAGACAGAGGTTAAGTAACTTGTCCAGGGTCACACAGATAATTAGTATCTGAGACTGGACCTATACTCACACCTTTGTGATTCCATGCTTAGTCACTAGGGTCTTTACCACCTGGCTTCCCACCTACTGCCCTTTGGACAGCAGGCAGAGAAAGAAACAGAGTTAAGACCTCATAGAATGGGATGGTAGCACTGAAATATCAGATTCTGGGTGGTGGTTGATGTCATTCTATGAAGTCTCAGCTCCCTGTGCTTTCACCTCATCTGTGACAAAGCAGTGTCCACTTCATTCCCTGTCATTTGGCAGGAGAAGAATGGGAGGCCAGCAAAGCTCATAGTTCTCCTATTTCATTTTTCTGAATAGCATCTCAGCCTCATGCCTTCCCTGTAAAAGGAAATTCCTTCTAAGGTCAAAAGCCCCCAGGAATTTGGAAAAATTGGAGAAAATGTGGGAATAGTCCTGCTCCATCTAGTCTCCATGGCAGTGCTCCTGGTCCGGGAGCTTACATCACTATGCCTCACTTGATCACCAATGAACCAACTCATCCCTGAATAATCCCAGCCAACTCTATTTCCAACAAGCTGTACTCCTTGATCTCCACTTTTATCATCTTTGCCATTCCTCCTACTCCCCCAAGAAAAGCTCAACACCAAGAGACTCATCATACTAAAAGTATATCAGCTTTGTTATTCTTAATTCATCAGTACTCTCAGTAGTCTCTAGCCTTCTGACTGAAGAGCTACAGAGCCAAGCAAAAAACTTAGCCCACAGCCTATGTTTAAAGAGGGTTTGGAAGTCCAGCCAACTCTTTATTTCCCATCAGCTGCATGTCTTATAATTGACTTCACCGTTAACACGACCATCCCTATACCTTCCCCTCCACCCTGTTTTAGCTTCCTTTTGTATATTGTCTTCCCCCCTTAAATTGTAAGCTCTTCTAGGGCTAGGACTATTTTTCTTTCTTTTATTTGTAGCCCCAGCTCTTAGCACAACATGTGGGACATAGTAAGCATTTGATAAATGCTTATTGTGATGTATTACATTTTTAAATAAGTCCCAGGATAGATCAATTAATCTATGTGCCAGTTACTATATTAGGTGCTGATAATGGCAGCTATTGGTAGTGATATGCCCTTGCTGTCTCCCTTTACCTCATAACGCTCCCAGTATTTTTCCCTCTATGCCAAGATTTCAGACTCTATCAATGGTACACCAGACTAATAGAGCCATTTCTCTGTTTCCCTTGTCATCTTGGAGAGTGTATTCAGGTGACAAACATATTCAGGGAACAATTACAGAAGTTACAGGCTGACTGCCCACATGGGGGTTCAGCTGATTGCCTCCCTCACTCCCAATCTTCAGCAGCTGAAAAAAGAGCAGATATTGAAAAATGAAGGTAGAGAATGGATTCTATTAACTATGGAATGATGAGCTTGACTTCAGTTCCAGCAAAATCCTAGGATTATCATTAAGAGATAGGAATGGGGAGGGGGGGCAAAGATGATAGAGTAGTAGGAAACAGTACAGCAAGCTTTTTCCTTTTGTCCCCCACATAAAACTCTTGCAAACAGGTCTAGAAAATATGCCAGACTGAATCTTGCTAGGGAAATTCAAGAACAATTTAGTGACTCATTTTTTCTATCCCAGATTGGCCAGATTATGATGTCTTTAGCCTTTGTGACAGGATCTGGTCATAAACATATCATTTGTGATTCACTCCAGCACAGAGGGAGAGGCTGAGTACTCTTGCACTGGCAAGAAGAGGTCCCACACTCTTGGGGAGCACCCCTATATATGTCCTGGAGTGCTGCTATGGGAACAAAGGCCAAGATAATTGATTTATCACCCACTACCCAATTCCATATCATAGATCCAGGATCAAATGAGGAAGGGACACACAGGTGTCATTTGGGGTAGGATATTAGTAGAATCTCTAGACAGAGTATGAAGAAGGAGCAAGTTCAGATGCAATAAAACAATGTGGCATGGATTCCAGGATCAGACAGGGTTATAGTTCCAGTTTCTAGCTCTGTTTGATGTCTACAGAGGAATAGCCAGGGTAGGAATCTCTGACACAATTTCCCTTGCAGTTCTGGTGGTCTGAACTAGTAGAGCTTCCCAACTGGTTGATAGTGGTTGAGTCCAGTAGCAGTCTTGAGGTGCTGAGACACAAACCCAGGTCATTGATTTTGCAGATCTCAGACAGAGAGGCAGTAAATAGATTTGTCCTGGATAAGATCAATTTGGGAATATTGTAAGTCTGCAGATCTCCATCCTATACTGAGAACATAGAATAGTATTGCACTCAGTAACCCAAGAAAACAGCAACAAGATCAGTTCAGACATTTTCACAAGAATGCAGAGCTACTCCTAACATAAAGTCTAAAGTCAGAAAGTAGACTCAAAGAATGAGCAAACAAACAAAAAAGAATCCCATCATAAAAAGCTATAATGATGACTTAAGGGCAACTATGCAATGCAGTGAATAGAATGTTAGGCCTGAAGTCAGGAAGGTTTGAATTTACATTTGGCCTCATATACTTATTAACTGTGTGATTCATGGAAAATCACTTAACCCTGTTTCCTTCAGTTTCATCTGTAAAATGAATTGTATAAGGAAATGGCAAACCCTCCAGTATATTTGATAGAAAAGCCTCAAATTAATCATTCCCAAAAGACAATAAAACTATATATACCCTTTGATCTGGTAATACCACTCCTGGATATGTATCCCAAAGAGATTAAAAATAGGGGAAAATAACCTACCTGTGGAAAATTTTTTATAGCAGCTTTTTTTGTGGTGGCAAAAAATTAGAAACTGAAAGGATGCCCATCAATTGGGGAACAACTGACCAAATTGTGGTATATGTTTGTAATGGAATAGTATTGTGTTATAAGAAATGACAAACAAGATGATCACAAAAAACTTGAATAATTATGATGGGGAATGTATCCACCTCCAGGGAAAGAACTGTTGAGTTGGATGGATGCAATTCGAAGCATTCTTTTGTTCACATCAGTTTATTTACAATTTTATTTGGGGGTTTTGGTTTTATATGAATGTGATCTTACAGCAATGGCCAATATGGAAACGTGTTTTATATGAATGTGATCTTACAACAATGGCCAATATGGAAACGTGTTTTGCATGATAATACATGTATATAATCCAGGTCAAATTGCTTACTGAGGGATGGGAGAGAAGGAGAAGGTTTGGATATTATAATTTTGGAAAACATATATTGAAAATTATTATTATATCTAATTGGGAAAACAAAATATCTTTGAATTAAAAATAAAATTAAATTTAAAAAACCTGGAAAGACATATAAAGTGATGCAAAGTAAAATGAGCAGAACCAGGAGAATGTTGCACATAGTAACAGCAATAATGTATGATGATCAATTGTGAATGATTTAGCCATCATCAATAAGAAAGGAGCCCATGAAAACTCCAAGAGATTCATGACAAAAAAAAAGGATATTCACCATCATAGAAGGAGCCAATGGAGTCTGAATACAAAGTGAAATATACCATTCTTTATTTCCTCCATGAATTTCCCTCTAATGTAAGTAATATATGACTTCTTTAACATGACAAACATGGAAATATGTATTATATTATAATATATACAGAATGTATCATTATTTCATTATGCCTTCTTGGGCACAGTAATGAGAGAGAACATAGACTGTAATATATCAGAAAACAAATAATAAAAAATATATTTACATATAATCTGGGAAAAATTAAGTATATTATTAAAAAAAAGAAAATCCTAAATGGGGTCACAAAGAACCAGATCTGACTGAAACAATTGAACAACAACAATAAAAATAGTGACTCAAGACCCAAACCTAGAAGAAGAAAATGACTCCAAAAATATTTACAGATTCTCAAAGAAAAAGCAGTTTGGGAATAAATTCAGCAAGAATTCCTGGAAGATATGAAGCAAAATTATTTTTTAAGTAAAATATTTTTATCAATTAAATAAGAGTCCTGGAGGAAAAAAAATTGAAAAAGAAATGGGAGTTATGGGAGGGGGTAAAAATTGGAAAGGGAATTAATAGTTTGGCACAAGAAGTATGAAATCTTGTTCAAATAACAAACTACCTTATGAGAATGGACTAAAGAGAAGATAATGACTCCACGAGATAAGAATTATTAAAACAAAGTCAGAAGATTGAAAAAAGCATAGAAGAAAATGTTAAGATCTCTTTTTAAAACAAAACAAAACAAACTAATAGACCTGACAAACAGATTCAAAAGAAATAATTAAAGACTCATTGGAATATCTGAAAATCATGACAAAAAAAAAAGCTTATACAGAATGATTTTTTTGAAAATCCAGATTTTTTTAGAGCTAGAGTAAAGAGTAGAAATGAAATCTACCGATTACCCCATCAAGGAAACTCCAAAATGAAAAAAACTTCCAGGAAAATTATAGCCCCAAATCTAGATCTTAATCTGAATTTTACTCAAAATCCAGCACCTAGAAGGAAAAAACAAACATCAAGGAACCAAAGTCAAGATTACATATAATGAAAACTTTCATAATGCCTTCACAGTGAAAGAGAAAAAAGCTTAAAACATGTTCTTCTACAAGGCAAAGGACTTAGGTTTACAGCCATGAATAACTTGTCCAGAAAACCTGAGTATAATCTTTCAGGGAGAAAAATGGATTTTTAATGAAATACAGTCTTTCCTAGAATTTCTAATTAAAAGACTAGTCCTGGGTAGGCATTTTGAAGTTTAAACACAATAATTAAGAGAAGCATAAAAAGGAAAATATGATTAAACCACCATAATGGATTAAACAAAGATAAACTACTTATATTTAAATATGGGGAGATGATAGATGCATTGACTTTCACCTCTACCATCACCAAGAAGTCATAGAGGAAGTCTAATAAGACAAGGCCCATAACTAGTTCTGTTATATCTTGATGATATTAAGAGAAGGAAGAAAAGAAAAGAGAAATATGCTGGGGGTGGAGGGAAGAGAAAAGGAAGTTGGGGAAATTTAAACATCTATAATAAACAAGAAGGAGAAGGAACAGTTGACATTTGAACCTCATTCTCATCTAAACTGGTTACACAATCAAGTGGATAGAGAAATATATTTCATTCTGTGGGGAAATAGGAGAAAAAGGAAGGCAGAAGGGTGAATTAGAAGGTGGGTAGATAAAAAAGTGATTATTCCTAAGCAAAACAAATTCTAAGGATGTAAAAAAATGCTCTTTTTATAGTATCAAATGCATGACTTAAGTTATAACATTTAAATGTGATGAAATATTATTGTATTGGATTTTAAGAAATGATGAAAAGGATAGTTTCATAGAAACTTATGAAGACTTCTACGAACTAATGCACAGTGAAGTGAACAGAACCAGAAGAACAAGTTATACAATGACAACATTGTGGTAGAGGCAAATAGCTTTGAAAGAATTAGTACCTCTTGATCAAAGTAATGAAGAGTCACAATTCCAAAAGACTGATAAAGAAACATGCTTCTCTCCATGCTACTTTGACTGAGAATTGAAGGATTCAGAGTACAGAATAAGATATATACATTTCTGGACATGGCTGTTATGGAAATTAGTTTTGCTTGAATACACATATTTGAAATGAGAGTTTTTCCTTTCATTCTCAATTGGAAGGCGAGGAATGGGTGGGTTGGAAAGAAGTAAGATTTTTTTCTGATTGAAAAAATAAAATGTAAATTATAATGAAAAAAATAAGGACAGAATGCATCTATTTCTTCATTGGTATGGAACTCCCAGGTAGGGAAGCTATTTCTACTGATTCAACACCTTCTCTGCAGTTTATAGTCTTAGAGAATTATTTTAAGCATTGAAATGTTAAGTGACTTACCTATGACCACATAACCAAATATATGTCAGTGGTAGAATTTCTACCCATGTCTTTTTAACTTCAGTGCCAACTCTTTAAGAAAAACGATGATTACTAAATCGTCAAGAACAGATCATGCCAAAATTGGGACACTGATGCATTGCTGGTGGGGTTGTGAATTGATCCAACCATTCTGGAGGGCAATTTGGAACTATGCCCAAAGGGCGATAAAAGACTGCCCGCCCTTTGATCCAGCCATAGCACTGCTGGGCTTGTACCCTAAAGAGATAATAAGGCAAAAGACATGTACAAAAATATTTATAGCTGTGCTCTTTGTGGTGGCAAAAAAATTGGAAAATGAGGGGATGCCCTTCGATTGGGGAATGGCTGAACAAATTGTGATATCAGATGGTGATGGAATATTAATGTACTGAAAGGAATAATGAACTGGAGGAATTCCATGTGAACTGGAATGACCTCCAGGAAGTGATGATTCAGAGTGAAAGGAGCACAGAGATTGATACATTGTGGCACAATCGAATGTAATGGACTTCTCTACTAGCGGCAATGCAATGATCCAGCGCAATTCTGAGGGGCTTATAAGAAAGAAGCTATCCATATCCAGAGAAAGAACTGTGGGAGTAGAAACGCAGAAGAAAAGCATATGATTGATTGCTTGGTTTGATGGGTATATGATTGGGGATGTTGATTTTAAATGATCACTCTATTGCAAATATTAATGATTTGGAAATAGGTTTTGAACAATGATACATGTAAAACCCAGTGAAATTGCTCGTTGGTTCTGGGAGGGGGAAGGGAGAAGGGGAGGAAAGAACACGAATCACATATAACCATGGAAAAATACTCTAAATTAATTAATCTATTAAAAAATTGAGAATTAAAAAAAAGAACAGATCACAACAGCCCAACTTTATTGTTTTTTTTTCTTTACAGAATTCCTAGAGTGGTAGATAAGGGAAATGTCAATATTATTTGTCTAGATTTTAGCAAGCCATGTGACGAAGTCTCTTATGCTATTCTTATAGAAGAAATTGAATGTGTGTGGGAGTAGAGGTATCAAAAATGTGGCATGTGGTCCACATATAGGCCATAACACTTTCAAATATGTCCTGAATTATATTAAAATATATATGGGGAATGTTTACTAAAATAAATAAAAATACAATAAAATACAGTTTATGTTAACATACGATTTTCTAAGTCAATATACACCTGCAAAGATCTTAATGTATAATTTGGTGACCCTTGTTTCTATTTGAGTTTGATACCATTGGACCAGAGTAACTTTAGGTAGATTCAGAATTCATTGAATGAAGCTGAAAGAATCGTAATTTATTAATGGTTAGATGTCAATTCTAAAAGGAAATCTCTAAAAGAATATCTTAGGATTTGTGTTTGGTTCTTACTGTTAAGCATTTTTGTCAGTGTCTTTACTGAAGGTATGAATAACATCAGCAGTTTTGCAGATGGCACAAATCTGAGAGGGTAACTAAATCATTCAATGACATAGCCACACACATGTATATAAGCTAGAATATTGTCTTGAATTTTATAAGTTAAAATTCATAAAGACAAATATGCATGCAGTCTTATATGTAAGCTCAAAAAATGGATCTCACAGATATGAAATGGCAGAAATACGGTTAGATAGCAGTTTGTTTGAAAAGAATCTGATGGTTTCAGGGGACTCAAGCCCAAAGAGTTAATAATGTGATTTGACCATCAAATGAACTAATGTGAATTAGGTTATAGTAATTGACAGAATCAAGGATTAGAGAGGTGATAGAGTTGCTATTCCCAATTAGTATGAATAATGAATTCCATGAAAAATCATATTATTCAAATTTACACTGCAAATTTCCATTGAGTTGGAACCCATGACATTTTATAGAATATTAACTTTGGATAGTGCAAATTCAAATATATATATATATATATATATATATATATATATATATATATATATATATATAAAATCTCTTTAGGGAATTCATTATTTTCCCAGGCCTCTGGAGTGTTATATTGGGCAGGGGGAGGGGGCAGCATTTGAGGGCATATCTTGGAAAGGACAGTGATAAATTGTACAGTGTCCAAAGGTGGTCAACAAAAATGGTGAAAAGACTTCAAGATCATTCCGTATAAAGAATGATTGACAGAAATAGGGATGCCTAGTCTAAGGAAGACTAATCTTCAATTAGCTGAAAGGTTGTCCTACAGAAAAGAGACTAGACCATTTGGCCCCAGAGAACAGAATGAGAAGCAGTAGGTAGAAACAGCAAAGAGGCAATTTAGGCTTGACATAAAGAAAAAAATCCTTACAAGTAAAGTTTCCCCAAAGTAGAAATTCTTGGACTCCCTTTGGAGGTAGCAGGCTTTCTACTACTAGAAATCTTTAAGCAAAATATGAATAACTATGTGTTCTCTGTGTTTTAAAAGAAATTATTATTCAGGTATGGGGTTGGATTAGCTAATTTTTCTATTCATTTCTAACTTTGGTTCTATAACTTGGATTTCAGAGAAATCAGACCAATAGACATGTACCCGGTATTCTTGGCTTAATGAGATGAAGAGCAGAGAATAGAATACTCTATGGATTGGGGAAGCAACATGATGATGGGAGCAGAAGGAGCCAGACCCTGTTATGAATTCAGTAGAGATACTTTGGATCCTTCAGGTGGGCAGATATGTTGACAGACTTAGGTAGCAGAGCTTTAGTGCCCAAAATCTGATTAAAAGGTAGGAAGTGCCTTTCTGTTAGGATGGCTGTTGCTGTTCCATCTTTCATTTTCAAAGAGGATCAGTGACATCATGAGAGTGACATCTTGACTTGTGTGTGAGTTGGATTTAAGTGAGACAGAGCTGCACAAAGTCATCAGTTTTACTCTTTCTTCCAGAGTCATTGAAGTCCAGTGGCAAGAGAATAGCCAGGGTGACTGGCAAGTGGCCAGGGATGCAGTGGTCACATTGGCCTCTTTGATGTCAGAGCAAGGTGTGCCTCATTCAACCACTTTCATGACCACTGGAACAAATTGTTCTCATCTCCCCATTCTGCTAGGGGAAATGTGTCCATTCTTGGGATAGTCATTCCTCTAACTCATCTACAGGTTTGAGGACTGTCAGTTACCTTTGGCCTGCTTTAGCCCCTCTTTCCAAACAGTTTTACTGAGGTGTAGCTGCTGTGCATCAATATGGAAGATAATTTTTTTGTGGGGGGAGTAATATTCTTGTTCACTTTAAGGTCAATCTACTCTTTTGACAAGCAGAGATAATAGTCCTGGGATTAATTGATATAAATATGGCCAGCATGGGGTTTGGGTTGCCATAGTTACCTTATAATTCCCAGAGCAAATGGGTAGGAGTGGTTTCCCTGAGCAGAAACTCTCACAGCATGATTTAGATGACCTAGAGAACTCCTCAGAAATGATAGCCCCAATTAAGGGCCAGGGGGCCAGGACATTCCAGAAAACTACAAGTTATAGAATGCTTTTTGGTAGGGAATAGGCCATCTATTGCTCTACCAGGAATATGACTGTCCAGTTAATTTTTTTCCTGGAAATCTCAGGTTGACATGAGCTAAATGAGAACAAGGAAAACTTCAAGTATATATAACTTCAAACTTGCCTTTTTTATAACTTCAAATTTGCCTTTTTATGAGCAGAAATACTCTGTTCTTTGTGACTACAAAGTCTGGGAAATCTTCTCTTGCTTTGACTACAGATACTTCATGAAAACTGCCTGAAATTTTTACCTTCTACTTATTTTTTTCTTAGAAAGAATCAGGGAAACTAAATTTACTCTGCTAGCAATGCCTGGATGATACCAAATAATAACCTTCAGGTGAGCTTATGCCCAGTATTAAAGTGTGACATTTTTGGATTCATTTGTCACTGCTTATTTTAATTATATATTTGCACCAAAAGAAGGAATAGGTTACTCATATAAGGGAGATGCTAAACCATTTTGCAATCCTATGGCTTATATGTTAAGCTAGAGAAAAGTGCCTTACTTCAGCCTTAGGTAATATTCTAACCTTATGATGAATTTTGAGACAAAATTACATAAAATGTAGTCCCAGATTACCCAAATAGGTAATTATTACTAAGTATGACATCACTAAGGTCCCATTCAATCCTATGTCGTTTTGCCTAGAAGGAATATACTTAGGATTTGATTGAAAAGGGAGACCAAGGATGCAGTGTTATGGGGAGAGTCAAGTCTCAGTGAGAGGTATGGAAATGCTACCCCTTTATTTTTAATCCAAGGGACTACTTTTTAAAGGCAAATTACCTCTCCCCCAAACCCCAAATCACCTTACCTTATCTTTAGATAGATAGTTCAAAGAACGAACATAAAAATCTCTTGTATGAATAAGATTGCAGTCTTGCATGATTGTTTTTTGTCATGAAAGTCTTTACCTATAGATGAGGAGGAGGGGAGAAGGAAGAGCTTCCACTGATAGTCTCAATTTTTTTTCTGGAAAATTTAAGACAAGCTCCTACACTAAGACAACGAAGAGAAAGAGTGCTTTAAGAGGCTTAAGGATAGATAGAAAGGTTTGGTGTAGCTATTGTGGAGAGTAGAAGATCTAATTAAATAAAGCCTGAAAAGATTAGCTTGCTACATTGAGATTCCAGTTGAGATAAGGTAATATATATCAGTTGTGGACCCAGTCAACAACTTTATGATTTTCTTCATATCCATTCATGAATGAGAGTGAAGGGGATAGATAAAGGCAGTATTCCAAGCCTGGAGTTTGATTAAGTCCAAGATGTGATTGGTGATCGGTCAAAGGAATAGGGGATTTGAGTATTGAACATAGTGTAACATTGAACTATTTCAGTAAAGGCTAAGATGAGGAAATGAGGAAAGAGCATTTTCAGGGCAGAAGTGATAGCCTAGGAAATAAATGAGCCATGGAAAGGCTGGATGTCATGGTGATGGTGAAGAACAGAATTAGGGTCTTAAGGGATAGGGAAAGATCAAATGATTTAAGAATATGATCAGAAAAAGGAATTTTAGTTTGTTTAAAACAGAAGTTGAACATCTGTGGGTGATGCCAGGGCCAGGGATATGGTGATTTCTGTCTGCCTGAAGTGGAGTAGAGGAGGAGGTCATAGAAATTGAACAGTTTTAGGTACTGAGTGAGAGTGGTTGAGGGAATATTAACTGAATATGTATGCTGAAGTCTCTTAATATATGTGTAAGAGTTAAGGCAGAGGAAAAGACTATTAGCTAGGCACTGAACTCATCAAGGAAAAAAGGAGAATATCCTAGGGATCAATAGATAATGGCCACAAGTAACCAGGATCTTGCCTGGGACAAAAATTTAGATAGCATGGATAGGAGGAAAGGTTGCTTGAGTGATGGTGAGAGAGATAGGGTCTAGAAGTAGCAATGGGGACCAATGTGCAATGTGATTTCCTCACAATGAACAGTAAATCAGGGAATCAAGGATATGAGCCAAGTGCAATTAATCCTGGAAAGGGAAACCGAGGATGTAGTATTATCAAGAAGGAGTCAAGTCTCAGTGAGAACCAGAAGATGGAAGAAATAAGAAAGGAAAAGGTTTAAGATGAAGGAAGTTTGTTAATGACAGAGTAGATATATTAGAGAATATGATTGAAAGTAGAAATTGATTTGAGGTAGGACATTTCTATAGAAAAGGTTGAGGGAGACAAAAGTAAGGGATTATGCAAATTAGGGATAAGGAATGTATTTGGGCATTGGCAATCTGAACCCTGGAGAAGTGGAGGTATGATAACCACTGACTGGTGAGTTCAGGTGAATTTAGAGAAGGATTGGAGAGAGATCTATTGAAGAAGGCATATGATTAGATTTTTGGAAGTCCTTCCTTCAGATGAAACATGGTAGTAGGTAGGGATATGTCTTATGTGGCTTGCCTAGTAGCAAGATGATGCATCTTCATCCATCCCTATGTGGACCTCAGAACTAGAGATGGCCTTGTTACAGGGAGAGCCTGAGCTGTGGGAAACTCCTGTGTCTAACCCAGGTCTGGAGCATGTCACTCCTCAGCTAAAGAAGCTTTTGTGACTTCCTAAGTAGATATGGGCAAGCCCCTTAGTTTCCATACAGTTGGTAGTACTTATTTTTCTCACCCCACAACTTTGTATTACTTTGCATATATTTTATAGTTTTCTATCATATTCATAAAACCTATTATTTCCCTGGAGAAGAACAAGTTTCTTGAGGGAAAGAGACTGCTTCCTCTTTGTATTGCCAGCTATGTACCTAGCATATGTTTGTTGTTTGATCTTTTCAGTTATGTCTGACTCTTCATGACTCTGTTTGGGATTTTCTTTGCAAAAATATTGAAATGGTTAGCCATTTCCTTCTCCAGCTCATTTAACAGATGAAGAAATTGAAGCAAACAGGGTGAAGTGACTTGCTCAGTCACCCAGCTAGTAAATGTCTGAGGTCAGATTTGAACCCTGTGAAGATGGGATTAACTCTCCCCTTGCCTACTTTAAAATTTAATCAACCAAAAGCAAAGACACCCCTACTTAATCATAAGTGGGGGAGGTTCACAAATCACTTACTAAAGTGAGTAACACCTCCAGAAGCGATTGACTGCCCCCTTGGCAGTATTAAGGAAATTTAAAGACTGAAATTGGTCCCCATAAAGTGGAGGAAGGGATAGGAAGTTACATAAAAAAGGACTATAAAAGATAATGAACTTCCTGTCTAAGAGGTCTTTGTCCTGAATCTTCAGCATGAAGGACCTGGGGCTGGTGACTTGAAATACTTCTGGTAAGACTTCCTTTGGACTTTGACTTTGAATTGGATGAGTGAAAAAAGTTGACCTTGTTTTCCTGGCTTCTGTAGAGATTATAGAAATTCTGTAGAGAGAGGCCTCCCCTTCTTGGAGTCCATGAGGGCTGAACCCTTGCTTAATTCAACACCACGCCCTCTGGCTGAGGGGTTAACCCCTGTTTGGGTTGAGCCAGAGACCAGAACAACATTTAGGATGATAAGTTAGACTTCTTACTCTACCCTCTTTCACATTTTTTCTACTTTCACTCTTACCCTCTTTTTTTAAGTAAACCTGCTAAAAAGTCATTTTGATTTGAGCTGTGTTAATTTTTAAATTGGTGACCACATTCTCTTTTATTTAGTCTAACCATAAATTTAATTCCTACAACCCAGGACCTCCTATCTCTAGACCTGATTCTCAAACTTGCTCTTTTATGTAAGTTCCCTGAGTGCAAGTACTATTGCATTTTGCATTTGTATCCCTGGCATATAGCAAAGTGCCAGGGACTCAGTAGGCCATTAATCAATGATTATTGATTGATTGATTGATTACCTAAGTCAAGTTGGCTATAGCAAGGTGAGAAGAACTAATGATGCATTTCCTATGTGTCAGGAATAGTATTAGTGCTGGGAATTCAAATACTTGCAAAGGGAAGATGATTCCTACCCTCTGGGAACTTACAAAGTAATAAGAGAAGATAAGATAAAAAATGGGTTCAGAAGGTTTGAGTAGTTGAAAGTACCCATAGAGAGGTATCAAGAAGAGAATAAAGGTTGACTAGTTAGTCTTCCCTCAAAATGGAGGACTAAGGAAAACTCATAGCATAGCAGTGTTTCATGGACATAAGGAATGATGAATCTATATTCTAGAATGAGACTATGATGAAGCATTGTATTGAAGTTTAAGTCATTGATTCTTTCTGGGTCTCAGTTTCCTTGTTTGTAAAAAGGTGGGCCTTACATTGAATGAATTCTGAGATTTCTTTCAACTCAAAAGCCTACCACCCAATGATTCCTATAAGAAATCATAAGCTCCATGAAGGTGAGGACTATCATTTTTTATCTTTGCAGTTTTAGCATTTAATATTTATCATATGTGAGTGGGGTGTATGGGGTATTCAGGGAGGACTAGCACCTCTGTTGTGAGGGCTTGTTGAGCTCTTTTCAGGACTGCTCAATCTACCTTTGATGTCAACCTTTCACACAGCTCTTACCTGTTGCTCCAAGAAGCTGTAGCATATGTAATAGCCACTTCCTGGTAATCCTATCTTCATAGATGGACTAAATCAGGTTGAGGGTAACCAATGGGTCTTAAACCCATCAGTGAATTAGGGCAAAGTCTATCGCAAATATATGAAGACTTACTCTAGCAGAATGGGTGCATGAGAACAATTTGTTCCAAAGAACAGGAAGGCAGCTGAAGCAGGCTTTGTCAAGTGCTTAAAGCTTGTTCAGACATTGAAGACACCTTGACATTTGTCTTGCCGCTATCCTTTGATGACTCTGGAAGAGAGTAAGGCTGAAGACTTTGTACAAATCTCCCTAACTTAAAGATAATTTACTCATAAGTCATGACATTACCCATAATCCACTATTTTACCCCCACATCATGATGTCATTGGTCCTCTTAAAAAATAAAGGTTAAACAAAAATGTATCCAACATAGTGGAAAATTAATAAACATTTGTTCCCAATTTAATAATATTCAACAGAAAGGAGCTTCTACCCCTTTCTCTGCCTCTCTATAAACTCCCTGGTCTCTATAACTTAACTGAAGGGGGGTTAGAAGAGTCATCCAGTTGCCAAAGTACATTGGGAGAATCAGTGGCTCTATCTCCCCAGTTAGCGATTCACTAGCTCAGTCCTTTGTTGGCTTTCAGCACAGTTTGTAGCTTCCAGGACCAGAGTAGCTCTAACACATCTCATTCCCTGAACAAGATTAATCTCATTTTCCTAGCACAGCTACCAGGGAGGTCACTAGACTCCATTATCTAATGGAGAATTAGATTAGATGATAAATCAGCACCGATTAAGGAGGCATTATCCTCCCATGTTAGAAGAAGTGCCCAAAGCCTTAGCTTACATGGCAGGGACTACATCAGAATGTGTTGGGTTGGAGTATATTTGGAGCTCAGGACGGGCCTCATGAGTGGTTGTGAGAAATCTGGGGAAACAAAGTGTTCTAGCCCCAAGCTCAACATTTGCTGGACTAGGTCAGTCTCAAAACTGCTTTGTATTTATTCTGAATCACAATTAACCTAGTTTAATGGATAGACATTGGGTTTCAGGTTTTGCCCCTGACACATTTAACTTTTCAGGACCCAAAAAGACTCTAAGGCTATAAATTATAGAGGAGGTATTCTCATAAAAAGAGTTTTTTTCTGGCTAGAAAAGAACAACAAAAATTTTTTTTCATACTTATGTATGTACATTTAAGCTATATGCATGGTTGCCATCTAAATATAAAGCAGGATTAATCCCTGAGCTCAGAGCTCACAGATAAATGTTACTACATGCTCTGGAAGAATATCCTTTTATGGTTTGTGCATGAACTGACTCTGACTCCCTTTTGGTTCTTTAAAGAATAACACTGCCAGAAGCTAGACCCACCCATATGGCATGGTATAATAGAAAGACCCTTGGGTCCAGGGGCAGAGAATTTGAGTTCATATCCTTTCCTGGCACTTCCTATTTAGATGGTATTTAGTTTCCTCATTTGTAAAATGAGACAGATAGACTTGGTGGCCTCTGAAATTTCTTCCAACTAAAGATCTGTGATCTAACATCTAGTATGCAAAATGAATCTTTGGACAAAAGTTTTTATCCTTTATTATAGTCTTAATATAATCAGGAAAAAGAAGGGGGCAGTTAATCCGCTAAGAAAAAGGAAAAAGTAGCTACTGCTAATTATTCCATGAGAACAACAGATTCTCTTGTAAGTTAGTGTATAGAGATAGCATATGTGTATATATAGATATGAAAGTCAGGGAATTTGGGTATTTAGTTAGGTTGTCCTACTATACTTCAGTTGAAAAGTTTTACGTAAAGAGAGCTAGAGAGGATGGAGCCAAATCGATTGGGCATCAACTGATAAAAAGAAGGCAGGAGTCGCAATCATGATATCTGACAAAGCCAAAGTAAAAATAGATCTAGTTAAAAGAGATAGGGAAGGTAATTACATCCTGATAAAAGGCAGTATAGACAATGAGGAAATATTAGTACTCAACATGTATGCACCAAATGGCATAGCATCCAAATTTCTAAAGGAGAAACTAGTGGAGCTCAAGGATGAAATAGATAGAAAAACTATACTAGTGGGAGACCTAAACCTCTCTCTATCAGAACTAGATAAATCAAACCAAGAAATAAATAAGAAAGAGGTAAGAGAAGTGAATGAAATCTTAGAAAAATTAGAGTTAGTAGATATGTGGAGAAAAATAAATAGGGACAAAAAGGAATATACCTTCTTTTCAGCAGCACATGGTACATTCACAAAAATTGACCATGTATTAGGGCATAAAAACATTGCAACCAAGTGCAAAAGAGCAGAAATAAATGCAACCTTCTCAGATCACAATGCAATGAAAATAATAATTAGTAAAGGGTACATGGAGAGGCAAATAAAAAATTAATTTGAAATTAAACAATATGATTCTCTAAAATTGGTTAAAGAACAAATCATAGAAACAATTAATAACTTCAGAGAAGAAAATGATAATGATGAGACATCCTTTCGACACCTATGGGATGGAGCCAAAGCAGTACTTGGGGAAATTCATATCCCTGAGTTCATATATTAACAAATTAAGGAGGGCAGAGGTCAATGAATTGGGTATGCAAATTAAAAAACTAGAAAGTGAACAAATTAAAAATCCTCAGATGAAGACTAAATTAGAGATCCAAAAATCAAAGGAGAAATTAATAAAATTGAAAGTCAGAGAGCTATTGATTTAATAAATAAGACTAGAAGCTGGTACTTTGAAAAAACAAATAAAATAGACAAAGTACTGGTCAATCTAATTAAAAAAATGGAAAGAAGAAAACCAAATTGACAGTATCCAAGATGAAAAGGGAGACCTCACCTCAAATGAAGAGGAAATTAAAGCAATTGTTTAAAATTATTATGTCCAATTATATGGCAATAAATACGGCAATCTAGGTGATATGGATGAATATTTACAAAAATGTAAATTGCCTAGACTAACAGAGGAAGAAATAGACTACCTAAACAACCCCCCATATCAGAAAAATAAATTGAACAAGCCATCAAAGAACTCCCTAAGAAAAAATCCCCAGGTCCAGATGGACTCACAAATGAATTCTGTCAAACATTCAAAGAACAACTAATCCCAATATTATACAAAGTATTTGACATAATATGCAATGAAGGAGTTCTACCAAATTCCTTTTACAATACAAATATGGTACTTATTCTAAAGCCAGGCAGGTCAAAAACAGAGAAAGAAAATTATAGACCAATCTCCTTAATGAATATAGATGCAAAAATCTAGCAAAAAGACTCCAGCAAGTGATCACGAAGGTTCTTCACTATGACCAGGTAGGATTCATACCAGGAATGCAAGGATGGTTCAATATTAGGAAAACCATCCACATAATTGACCATATTAACAAGCAAACTGACAAAAATTCCATGATAATCTCAATAGATGGAGAAAAAGCCTTTGACAAAATATAACGCCCATTCCAATTGAAAACACTAGAAAGCATAGGAATAGAAGGGCCTTTACTAAAAATAACAAACAGTATATATCTAAAACCATCAGCAAACATCATTTGCAATGGGGACAAACTAGAAACCTTCCCAGTAAGATTAGGAGTGAAACAAGGATGTCCATTATCACCTCTATTATTTAACATTGTACTAGAAACACTAGCTGTAGCAATTAGAGAAGAAAAAGAAATTGAAGGTATTAAAATAGGTAATGAGGAGACCAAGCTATCACTCTTTGCAGATGATATGATGGTCTACTTGAAGAACCCCAGATAATCAACCAAAAATCTAGTCGAAATAATCAACAACTTTAGCAAAGTTGCAGGATACAAAATAAACCCACATCAGTCATCAGCATTTCTATATATCTCCAACCCATTTCAGCAGCAAGAATTAGAAAGAGAAATTCCATTTAGAATCACCCTAGACAATATAAAATACTTAGGAATCTAGCTGCCAAGACAAACACAGGAACTACATGAACACAACTACAAAATACTCTCCACACAATTAAAACTAGATCTAAACAATTGGGAAAACATTGATTGCTCATGGATAGGATGAGCTAACATAATAAAAATGACAATCCTACCCAAATTAATTTACTTATTTAGTGCCATACCCATTGAACTACCAAAAAAACTTTTTTTACTGAATTAGAAAAAAAAACATAACAAAGTTCATTTGGAAGAACAAAAGATCAAGGATATCCAGGGAAATAATGAAAAAAAAAAGACAAAGGAAGGAGGCCTTGCAGTCCCAGATCTCAAGCTATACTATAAAGCAGTGGTCATCAAAACAATTTGGTACTGGCTAAGAGACAGAAAGGAGGATCAGTGGAATAGACTTCGGTTATTCCATATATACCCTAGTATCCCAAATACTGGGACCAAAATCCAGTATTTGATTAAAAACTACTGGGAAGTTTGGAAGGCAGTATGGGAGAGATTAGGTGTGGATCAATATCTCACACCCTACACCAAGATAAACTCAGAATGGGTGAATGACTTGAATATAAAGAAGGAAACTATAAGCAAATTAGGTGAACACAGAATAGTATACATGTCAGATCTTTGGGAAAGGAAAGACTTTAAAACCAAGAAAGAGCTAGAAAAAAATCACAAAATGTAAAATCAATAATTTTGATTACATCAAATTAAAAAGTTTTTATACAAACAAAACCAATGCAACCAAAATTAGAAGGGAAGCAACAAATTGGGAAATAATTTTCATAACAAAAACCTCTGACAAAGGTCTAATTACTCAAATTTATAAAGAGCTAAACCAATTGCACAAGAAAATCAAGCCATTCTCCAATTGATAAATGGGCAAGGGACATGAATAGTCAATTTTCAGTTAAATCAAAACCATTAATAAGCACATGAAAAAGTGTTCTAAATCTCTTAGAATCAGAGAGATGCAAATCGAAACAACTCTGAGGTATCACCTCACACCCAGAAGGTTGGCTAACATGACAGCAATGGAAAGTAATGAATGCTGAAGGGGATGTGGCAAAACTGGGAAATTAATGCATTGCTGGTGGAGTTGTGAATTGATCCAACCATTCTTCTAGAAGGCAATTTGGAACTATGCTGAAAGGGTTCTAAAAGACTGTTTGCCCTTTGATCCAGCTATAGCACTGCTGGGTTTATATACCAAAGAGATAAGGAAAAAGACTTGTATAAGAATATTCATAGCTGCGCTCTTTGTTATGCCAAAAAATTGGAAAATGAGGGGATGCTCTTCAATTGGGGAATGGCTGAACAAATTGTGGTATATATTGGTGATGGAATACTATTGTGCTCAAAGGAATAATAAACTGGAGGAATTCCATGGGAACTGGAATGACCTCCAGGAACTGATTCAGAGTGAAAGGAGCAGAACCAGGAGAACATTGTACACAGAGACTGACACACTGTGGTACAAGCGAATGTAATGGACTTCTCCATTAGTGGCAATGCAGTGATCCTGAACAACATGATCCCCTTGGAGGGATCTGTGAGAAAAAAACACTATCCACATTCAGAGGAAAAACTGTGGGAGTGGAAACACAGAAGAAAAACAACTGCTTGAATACATGGGTCAAGGGGATATGGCTGGGGATGTAGACTCTAAATGAACATCCTAATGCAAACACTAACAACATGGAAATATGTCCTGATCAAGGACACATGTAATACCCAGTAAAATTGCGCATCAGCTATTGGAAGGGTGAGTGGAAGGGAGGGAGGGAAATAATGTAACTCTTGTAACCAAGGAATAATGTTCTAAATTGACTAAATAAATTAATTTAAAAAAAAAGAAAGCTAGATTCAGGCATGCGCAGGAGCCAGCTTGTCCTGGCTTAATAGACTGTATCATTAAAATTTCAGTGTGAGCATTTATACCCCAGAAACAGGCAAATTCTACAAATTAGGGCTCCATTTGTTGTTTTGTTCATTGTCTGGATTCAAGACAAAGAGAATGCTAATAATACAGATTAAATTTAAACTGTGACAGAACATTGCAGCCTCAAGAAGTTGGTTATGCAGGTGGATTTTCTTGTGTATATGAATTTTAGGGGTACATATAATGGATTGAGTTCCCTTCAAGTTGCCTGAAGTTTTAGGCACCGGTAACATTGGAAGGTTAGTTGGTAACAATGTTATAATATTCCAAAGACCAGTAGAAAGACTCTTTTCACTTCTTTTTCAACTTCTTTTTCCGGATTTTTTTCTACCTCTTTGCCAATAGCTTTGTTCCTTTCCTTCCTACATCATCTTTCCAGGTCCCCATTATATTTTCTCTTTCCCCATTAAAATTTAATATCCTAACATGGATTTGCATCCCTAGCACAGTGCCTTAAACAAAGCAAGCTCTAAATAAATGATTTTCTCTGTCTGTCTCTGTCTCTGTCTCTGTCTCTCTCTGTCTCTCTCTCTCTGTGTCTCTCTATCTCTCTCCCTCTCTCATCTTTAATGTTGACTTCATCCATAGGAGCACCTTCAGAATCCTCTCCCTGTTCTCTCAGGTGGGCTTGTATAAGAGTTTCATCATTGTAGCATCTTAGATTTAGCATCAGAAAGAGTCTCAGATACCTAGTTCAATCCCCTCATTTTATAGGAGAGGAAACTAAGGCCCAGAGAGGGGATATGACTTGCAGACGGCATAAGCAATCACAATTCAAAACCAAGTCCTCTGTCTCCAAGCCTAGCATATTTTCTGATGTATAATGCTGCTTCCTGGTAAGGTTCACCTGGCTTTTTGCAGATTCTGACAGTTAACCTTCCTTCCCATATGAGTGGTGGTAACAAATATCATTTGAGATTTGCCTGCTTTTCAGGTATGAGATATCATCTGAGATGAGATACACAACCTGTCCAGGATAAAGACTCCCATCATGGCCAAGACTTATGATTCTTTTCCTGAAAAAAATTTCATAGCTCCATAGCCTTCCTTATTATGTAACTAACAGCTTTACCAGTTTATTTCACTTCTAGAAAAATCTATTAAATATATATACATATATATATAAACATTAATAAAGATAAACATTTCTATAGCATTTGGATGGGTCAAAGGGATGTTCACATCTACAATTTCATCAGCATAATGAACTCTTAGTGTGTAAAATCCTTCCGCTGATGTATATCAGTTTTTTTTCAGTAATGTCTGATTCTTCATGACCTCATTGGGGCTTTCTTGGCAAAGATACTAGAGTGGTTTGCCATTTTCTTCTCCAGCTCATTTTATAGATGAGGAAACTGAGGCAAACAGAATTAAGTGACTTGTCCGGAGTCACACAGCAAGTAAATGTTTGAAGTCAGATTTGACTGTCCATTGGACCATCTAGTTGCATGTTAGTAGTTAATTTGTAATTTCCATTTACCTTATAGGAAGCATTTAGAGGTTAAATTGCTTTAATCCTTGCTGGGGAATCTCACAGCTAGTATTTCCAGGGGCATGACTTGAACTTAGATCTTCCTGACTCTATAAACAGGCCTTAACCTACTACAACATCTTGCCTAATCACTCCCTTAGCTGTTGGCTCTCTTTAATGGTGCCTTTAAAGGTAGCTACATGGCTTAGCAGATGGAATGCTGCACCTTGATCCAGGATAACTATGTTCAAATCAACCCTCACACACTTACTAGCTATGTGATCCTGGGCAAGTCACTTAGTCTCTCTCTGCCTCAATTGCCTCATATATAAATGGGGATAATAATAGCAGGTACTTCATAGGGTTGTTTTGAGGGTCAAATAAGATAATACTTATAAGGTCCTTAGCACCATGTCAAGTACATAGCAGGTAGATAAATAAATGTTTGCTCTCTTCTCTCTATACTTTTCATCACACCATAACTGTTAGTCTTGAATCTAATGCTAACACCCTTTTAGTTCAATCAAATGATTCACCCTTTCCAGAAGCCCTTTCCCTACCAAGCCATGTGTGACAGTCTTCAGATAGTTAAAGATAATTATAATTGCTTTCCTCTCACCCCACAACTAGTCTTCTTTGGGGAAAACATCTCCTGAACCCAGCTTCACAATGTGTTTTCAAATCATGAAGCTGGTGACTATCTTCCAGTTTATCAATGATTGTTTCTGTGAGAAATGGTATTCCCAGAAATTATTCAGAAGAAGAGATGTAGCTCAATGGAACAATTACCTTTATTTTTCTGGACAGTATAAATCTATTAATGAAGTTAAAGATTGCAACAGTCACATCATTAGTCCCATTGTACAGATGAGGAAACTGGTACAGAAGGAAGTTACTTGATTTTCTCAGAGTTGAGTAGCCAGGAAATATCTGACTCAGGATTCAAAGCCACTCTGACTCCTAAATGAATATTTCCTTTATCATAACATTCTACTTTAGGATTATTGGGGAAAATGATCTCTGCCTGTTTATGATCATAGAATCAAAGACAGAAGAAAAACAACTGCTTGATCATAAGGGTCGATGGGGATATGATTGGGGATGTAGACTCTAAGTGATCATCCTAGTGCAAATATTAATAATATGGAAATACATCTTGATCAATAACACATGTAAAACTCAGTGAAATTGTGCATTGGCTATGGGGGGGAGGGGAAGAGGAGAAAAAGAACATGAATCATGTAACCATGGAAAAATATTCTAAATTAATTAATTAAATAAAAATTTTTAATAAAAAATAAATAGAGCTAGAAGGGATCTTAGTGGTCATTAAGTATAAACTCTTCCTCATCTTAGAGATAAAAAAGTAGGAAAGTTTAAGAGATTTGGTCAAGGTCACATAGTTTCTAACCCCAGTCTTCTGATTCTTGCTCTAGTTTTCTTTCCAGTACAATACTTCTTCCTAAGGAGATTGGGAAGACCATGGAAGCTAAATGTCATTTAAATTTGGCATCAAGTAGTGAATCCTTTCCCCAAACCACCCTGTCAATGACAAGGCAGGGTTGAACTCAGAGGAATTCCTTAGGGCTTTGTCCTGGACCCACTTTTCTCTCTAATGTCTCATCAGCTCCCATAGACTCAATTATCATTTCACACAGAATGGCTCCCAAATCTATATAACTAGCCATAATTTCTCTCCTAAACTTCAATCACATATTGCCAACTGCCTGCTATGATCCCTTAGATATCCCAAAGGCATCTCAAATTCAGCATATCTAGAATGGAACTCATTATCTTCCTCTCTAACCAGAAGTTGTCTGGAGCTGGCTTGTACCAGCTTGTGAGAGCTGCTGGTTAACTTTTCAGTATCAGTATTTACTCCTCAGAGATTGGATAATGCTACAAATCAAGACTTGATTCATTGTTTTGTGGATATATTTGTCTAGACTTAGGAAACTAATGGAGAAAATGTTAATAATTTAGATTAACTCAATGTGTGTGTCATCTATTATGCATTTTTTTGAGAGTCAGTTGTCCAGTCTTTACCAGCACACCCCTTCCTCTAACCTTCTTTACTTTGTTAAGGATACTACTAATCTTCTTAGGGTTCTTGATCCTTTCTTCTCTCTCATCCATCCCATATCCAGGCAGCTGCCAAGCTTTGTCTCTTCTCCTATCATAATATCTTTCAAATATCTTCCCTTCTCTCCTTTCCTACAGTCACTACTCTGGTTCATTCCCTTCAGTATCTCTTGTCCAGACCATTTTAATCACTTCCCTTACCTTGAGAGTGTCCTTATGCCAATAATTCTTGGGATGGTCAGGTGAGTGCTTACTTTGTATGACCATTCTTTGATTGTGAAGAGAGATTCTGAAAAGCATTCAAATACAGAATTTGTTCTGGTTTTTCATGCTTTGCTCAGAGGAGAGAGGAGACATGTTCTATTGTCATATCAGTTTTCAAGGAGGGATAAGAGGAGTGGGATACAAGCCTTAGGCAAATTTTTCTCAGACAGCTGGCCTGGGTCACAAAATGAGCCAAAGCATAAAAAAAAAGTTAAAGAAGAAAGAGATCTTAATGATAGGAGATGGCAATACCATCCCTCTCTTAGTCTGGGATTGGTTTTGGAATGAAATTAGGCACTCATAAATCACCAAATTGTTAACAAATGGTTTATTTCCCCCTAAAATGGCAAGGATATACAACAAGGATACAGTAGTACTTATTTTTAGCTTTGGTAGACTTGGCTGCCCTCTCCTTCTTATGGAAATACAGCTGATCAGCAAGCCATCTCCAAGGGAAGATATAGTGACTTGCAGGGTCTTGAGCACCCACTACATTTGAGAGATCTCAACTCCACTTGGATGGAATATTTTTATGCCCTTAGTTAACTAGGAAGCTACTTTAGGAAATTAAAGCTCATTAGATCCCATCAACAGCATGTTTGTTTTTAATTTAATTTTTTTCCCTCTTACAGAAAACAAAATCCTCTCATAGGAGGGAAATGGGAGTTATGCAATCCATGGGAGGAAGGAGAAGAATATGTACCTAATCTGCATTGTTGGTACATGAGGATAGATATTAGTCCTATCACATTGACTCCTCTTGTTAGGGGGCAAGTTCTTCCAGGATTAAGTGCCTTGAAGCAGAGCAAAGGGGTTCTTTAGTGGATATTTAAGAAGTGCTAATGGTGCTATTCTAAACTCAATTGGCTTCTTAGACTGCTAGTAACTGATCCTTTTACATTTCCTTGATTGATACTCTATATACTCTACTACAATATCTCTTGGTTCCTCAAGACACCTATATCACCTTCTCCTACTTAAAAAAAATCAGATCAGTCATTGAGAGTTTCTTCTGTGAAATTATATATTTCACATCTTTTCAATATCATCTGAGTTAGCTAAGGGATACAGGGGATAGAGCTCTAGCTTGGGAGTTAAGAAGACTAAAATTCAAATCTTGCCTCAGATACATATTAGCTATTTGAGCAGGAGCAAAAGCTTCAATTTCCTCCTCTGTAAAATGCACAGAATAGCATCTCCCTCATAGGATTGCTCTTAATTTTGATTTTCAGTCATTTCATTTTCTTCTTAGGGTTTTATGACATTTTTGAGAATCAAATTCTCTCTCTCTTCCTCTCCCCATATTTCCATATTTGTCAAGTTGTGAAAGAAGACGCATATCTTCATAGGATTTTCTTGGAAAAAACTGCAATGTTATGCCATTTTCTTCTCCAGTTCATTTTTGTATTAGAGGATTGGTTTGTGTATAATGGAGAAAGTGTTGATAAATGTCCAGAAGTAGGAGAGTGAGATGGATTCCCCCCTTCAGTCTTCTTCATATATGCCTCCCCATTAACCCTGCCTTTACTCTCCTCTAATAACTTATTTAATGGGTGAACCTCTTCCCTTGGGGAAAGAGAGAAAAATCAGCTCTCTCCCTCTTCCAATATGAAAAGAAGTCAATTTATGAGAATTGACAACTTTATTCTAACAATTGTGGTAAAAGGGGTAAGATAAGAAAGATGTCTGGAAGGTTAGAGTCTAGAGGAAAGAGGGGAAAGGAAATCCGTTTGTCTAAAATATTTTTCCCTCCCTCTAAAGTTGAGAGACTCAGGCTTGCTAGCCTGGTCTCTGAGAAGTTCAGGCTTGTGATCCCTGGTCTTTATCACAGCAGAGCCAATGTCCAGACCCAGGGTGTCACAGGAGCTGTGTGAGATCTTGTTATGCTGTTCTTATTCTTCTCAGGTTTCTGCCATACTTCTTGGTATCTTTGGGGAGAAATTGTGTGAATTAAGTTCAACGAGAGATTTGAATAGCTCAGGAGATAATCTCTGATCAGTCTGTCACCTTTGCTGTCTCAAGATAGAGAGAGAGAGATCAATTGCCTCCCCCTTGGAATCTCTCTTCCCTCAAGATCCCAAGCCTCCACAACCATAACTGTGGATATAAACCTTTGCATGTCTTCCAGGCTCTGTCATTAAAAGTCTCTGGAATATTCCTCTATCACATTTTATAGATGAAGAAACTGAGACCAACAGTGACTTGCTCAGGGTCACATAGATAGTGAGTGTCTGAGGCCAGATTTGAACTTAGGAAGATGAATCTTCCTGACTTCAGGTCCAGTACTCTATCCACTGTACTACCTAGCTGCCAAATGATATATAAATGCATAGAAAGTGCTTTGCAAATCTTCCAAGACTCTTTTATTATTGTTGTCTCTCATTGTCTTCTCCATTCTTGAAGGAAGAGTAGATCTTCTCATGGAAGCCAAAGCATCTTCTTTTGTCTTTGATCCTATCCCTTTCCTGGAGTTTGTCCTTTTATCCATTCTCTCTTTAGAATCTCAGTTCTCTTTCCTCTTCATCCCATCTTTCACACAGTTGCCAAATTGATATTCCTAAAGCACAAGTTTGGCCCTTTTATTATTCTGGTCAAAAAGCTTCAATGGCTCCCTAGGATAAAATATAAAGTCCTTTGTTTGCCATTTAAAGCCTTGATGGTTTGACTCCAACCTATATTTCTAGACTGGTTTTACATTACTCCTCTTTATAGGTTCTAAATTCCAGTCAAAGTGGCCCACTTTTTATTCCCCTTATAGTCCACCTCTGTGCCATATACCTGGAATGCTCTCTACTTCCTCCTGGAATCCTGAGCTTCTTCAAGCTAAGTGCTCCAGTGCCACCTCCTTCCAAGAAGCCTTTCCTAATTATCCCTCACATCCTGAAACTATATTCTATTTATTTTGTTTTTATTTACCTCTGTAAATAAAGGGTTAGGGTTAGGTGACACAATGGATAGAAGGCCTGAAGCCTCAGATGCTTACTAGCTGTGTGACCTTGGGTAAGTCACTTAACTCTATTGCCCTCTATTTCTTTATATAGGAGTTGGAGAAGGAAATGGCAAACCATTCTGTATCTTAGCCAAAACAACAACAACAACAAAAAAAAAAAAACCCAAACAGGGTCATGAAGAGTCAGATTTGACTGAAAAACAAAACAGCACAAAAATGATCGCTTTTGTACATTGTTCCTCACCCCAGTGGAATACAAGGTCCTTGAGGGGAAGGATTGTTTAATTTTTTTGTCTTTGTTAACTCAGTGCTTCACACAGAGTAAACACGTAATACATACTGGATGCAATGAATTGAATTTAAAAATGACAATAGCTATCTTTAAATCATTGAAGATTAGTTATGAAGAAAAACGATTAGTTTTCTGTTTTGTTTTTGCCTGGCTATAGAGGGCAGAACTGGGAACAATGGGCAGAAGTTGTAAAGTGAAATATTAAGGCTGGACGTGAGTAAAATCTTTATCATCTTTGAAGTCTCCTTGAGAGGTGGTGGTTTTCTTTGACTAGAAAGCTTCAAGCCTCTGGTACATGTACCAAATAGCTCTGATAGTTGGTCTATTACATGCGTTTTAGGGGAATTCCTGTTCCCTTGTTATAGAAGAAATCTTTCCTCTCTTAGTTCATGTAGTAGGCAAGTATTACCAGAAATATATCTACCACAACAAAGAAGTAATAGAGATAAAAACCTATTTTTTTTTATTATGCTTAAGCATAGGTTCAAACCTCACAGAATGCCTGAACTCCAATTATGACTTTAAGAAGACTTCTTAAAAGCAAAATTACATTGGAGAGACAGAGAAATACAGGTGTCCCTTCTACATTGTGGGACTTAAGAGTGAGGCATCTCTGGGATCTGTTAAATTTATATAAAAATTTTTGGCCTTCCTTTCATAGAAGAGAAAAAGTCTGAAAATTTTCCTTTTCTTTTATGTGGTATTTACAATGCCTTATTATAAAATTTGGATTAAGTATTTAGTCATAGGCTATTTTATGCATTTCTGAGTTTCTAAACTTTTTTTTTTGTCATCTGCTGGATTCCACAAAACTCCCACAAAATTCTCATTTAATTTCTCATGCTGACCTGTGATATATCAAAACCATGATGGGGAAAATTGCAATGTGAAAGGTACATCTATGATTCTTTTACATATTGCAATATTGGATATTCTTCTTAGGCCTTAGACATTAAAGAAAAGATAGATTCATAATTCTATGCTTCCTTCAATGTCATAAAAGTTGAACAAATTTAAATAGTCATACTCTTATACATCCATCCTCTAAGGAAATGAACCTCATCAAACAAACTCTATAGGTAAACTAAGTCTGGTTACAAATTAAACTATATTTAGAGAGTTCATAAATAGGCTAATTGAGGAAGAAGAATTACATGTTGCTAAGGAGTCGGGACCACTTGAGATTCTTCCTCTGGCTTCCTATCTAAGAAATATTTATGGTTTTAGGTGAAATTTTCCCAATCTCTGAAAGGGATTTTGGTCAATTCAACAATGATTTGACTAGGAAAAACGGATTCTGACTTTCCCTTAAAATTATTGTTCCATAAACCAAGTTTTGGTCACAGTGAAATGAATATTAAGAAAGACTTTTAGTTAATTTATAGGAAGAAGGGCTCTCAGTCCCAAATACTAAAAGAAAATAAAAACTTCCCATAATATAAGTATAGTAACAAATGGCTCCTGAAGTCTGTCCCAAATCTGGTTTTATGATGTCACAATTCCAGAGGAAAGTGTAACTTTATGTCTGATGATTTGTCACCTTGGGGTGACTGAACTCTTCTCCATGGAGAAGACTTAACAATGTCCAATGGAACAACTTTGAAAACAGTGACCCTGGGACAACTTTGAAAAAAACGTGATCTTTCTCTTTTAAAGAAAGAACTGAATGTGTGGCTGAAAATTATAACCTGGAGGGATTTCTTCTCCCAGATTTTCCTTCCTTCCTTCCTTCCTTCCTTCCTTCCTTCCTTCCTTCCTTCCTTCCTTCCTCCCTTCCTTCCTTCCTTCCTTCCTTCCTTCCTTCCTTCCTTCCTTCCTTCCTTCCTTCCTTCCTTCCTTCCTTCCTTCCTTCCTTCCTTCCTTCCTTCCTCTCAAAATAATTTGGAGGAAAAAGATAGTAGTACCTGGAGTGGAGCTCAGGAGGCAGAATTAGAAAAAGTTCACATAAAAAGTGGAGTCTGAATTTAGTTTTGAAAGAAACTAGGGAGTCTGAAGAGTGTTAGAGTAAGTGAGGAGGGACAGAATTCCGGCATGATATTTAAACGGTGCAAAGACAGTGAGAGGTGATGAAATACTGCGTGTTGAATGCGAAGAATGCCAATTTGGCTGCCCTATAGAATGCAGGAAGGTGAATTATACCTAATAAAGCTGCACCTGTAGGTTAAGGCAAGGACATGAAGGGTTTTTAATAGCAAACACCTTTCACTTATATTTCCTGTTCTTCCTCCACTCCCCCGACTCAAGGCTGATGTAGCAATAGAACCATGTCTTCCCCTCTCCTCTCTGAACAGAACCTCAAGGATCAGCGCAAATTCTGTACTCAAACATGACCTACCCTCCCCACAATCAAATAAAAGCACAGAAGTCTCTAGTATTCTGAGCATGCCCAGTGTGCCCCAACCACGGTGATGCACTTCTAATCTGCCCACTTAAGCAATTACTCCAGCAGGTGGGTTTGATCACACTCATGCCTGCCAGCGTGCACGTTTGCCTCTTTGCTTAATTATGGCAGCAGCATCTTCATTTCTAATTGTTTATGTAGGAAGGGAAGGGGGAGGGAGCCAATTAAGCCACAGAGAGAGGAACGCGGATGTTTGGCAGACTTTTATTGCTGAAAAAGACAAACTCTTCACTCAGTGCAGTGAGAACAGATTCCCAGTCCTGGTTTTCTGTCATCCTAGGGGGTCTTTGATTATCCTAAGGAAAACTATTAAATTCTAATAAATAATTAAATTTTTTTTTCACTTACAAGCAGAAACATTTTTTAATAATTATTATCCAACATTTTGAGATTAAGATTTTTTTTCCTTCCTCCCTTCTCTCCCCTCTCCCTTCCTCCCTCCCTAAAGAAGTGTAAACAGTCTGATATAGGTAATACAAGTGATGTCTTGCAATACATATTTCTACATTCCTCATGCCATGAAAAAAGATAGGTATCTCACACACAAGAAAAAACCCTTGAAGGAAATAAAGTGGGAAATGGAATTCTTTGATTGGCAGACTCCAACAGTTCCTTCTTTGAGTAGGGCTAGCATTTTTTGAAGTCACGTGTCTCTTGGGGTTATCTTGGAATCTTGAAAGCTACTAAGAAAAATCCTTCAGAGTTGATAATTTTACAATATTTCTGTTACTTTATACAATGTTCTCCTGATTTTGCTCACTTCACTTTGCATGAGTTCATGTAAGTCTTTCCAGGTTTTTCTGAAGTCATCCTGTTTATCATTTCTTATGACAGAATAGTATTCTATTACAACCACCTTACAAAACTTGTTCAGCAATTCCCCTAATGCCTCATAGTTTTAAGCATTATTTCACTTTAGTTTCTTAAAAATTTGAACTATTTTGGGGAAAGCAATGGACCTGGGTTCTAGTGTGGTACATACCAGGTGAATGACCTTAAGTGATTTAACCTCTGTTGAACAGGTAACTTTCAAAGACAAAGGGAAGAGAAATTGCTGTGTTTAAATTGATGCCATTGGATTCACAGATCCACTCTCTGTCCCAATTTGGGAGAGAAGATGGAAGAAGAGAAGCATCAGACTAAGCAAAGGTCAAGAGTTTTGAGCCTTGTAGACTGTAAGGATCTTGAGGGTAGGGGCAGGTTTTTAATTTGCTTTTTATATTTGCAATATATATTTGTAATTTAATTGAACGAGCATTTATTAAGGAAGGAAAGAAACAAGAACGTATTCAAGTCACTATGTGCTGGGCATTGTGCTAACCACTTCCAAAATATTATCCCATGATTTGCAATCATTTGATTTAAGTTTACAATTTAAATATTTTATTTAAATTCATGATTATTTTATCTTTGCAACAGCCTTGGGAGGCCAATACCATTGTCATGTTTATTCAATTTTAGTAATGTTCAACTATTTCTGACCCCTTTGGGGATTTTCTTGGCAAAGATACTGGAGTGGTTTGCCATTTTCTTCACCAGCTCTTTTTAAAGTTGAGACACTGAGGCCAACAGGATTTAGTAACTTGACTAAGGTCACACAGATAATGTCTGAAGCTGGATTTGAACTCATATCTTCCTCACTTCAGACCTGACACTCTTATCCACTGTACCACCTGACTGTCTCAGTATTATTATTATATCCATATTATAGTTGGAGAAACTAAGGCAGTTAGAGGTTAAGTGATTTGCCCAGGGTCTTATAGCTAGCAAGTGTCTTAGGCCTAGATTTGAACTTATAAATATATTGTTCTATCCACTATGACATCTAGATACCTAGAGGGAAATACCATTTCCAAATCATACATATACTTTGTTAGGAGCTAAGATTACAATGGCAAAAAATAATTTTGACCAAGACATTATATGGATGAGGAAAGTGAACTTACTGAAGTCTTAAATTCTGATTCTGGGAGTTTTTGCCTCTGTAAGCTCAAGCAAATTATTTAACCTCTTTGGGTCTCACTACCTCATATGTAAAATGTGAGTGATAGGCAAACTGACCTCAAACCAATGTCTCCTCCTCTTTTCCTAACTTCCCTATTTTCTAGGAACCACATCATTCTCCCAGTTCCTCAAGCTCACAATCTAAGGAGTCATTATTGACTCTTTTCTCTCTTTTTCTCCATCTCCAATCTGTTACCAAGTCGAATTTCTACCTTCACATATTTCAACATATACTCTTTTCTTCTTGGCCACCATCTTGGTAAAGGCCTTTATTATCTCATACCTGGACTATTGCAAAAGCCTGCTGGTCTCTGTGACTTAATTGTTTCTCCAAATAAGTCCATCTTCCTCTCAGTTGCCAAAGTGATTTTCCTACAGTGTAGGTCTCACAGTATCACTCTCCCTCCCAACAAACTCTAGTGACTCCCTATTACTTCCTGGATCAAATCAAATTTAAAATCCTTTGGCTTTTAAAGTCCTTCAGAACCTGCCCCACTCTTGATTTCCAGTCTTCCTACCTTTTAGTTTCTCTCCACCACATACATCCACTGAAGCTCTCCTTCTTGATGTTCCAGGCACTTAGTTACCTAATTCCCATCTCTGTGCCTTTTCATTTCCTAGCATCCCTACCTGGAATGCTCTCCTTCCTTATTTGCTTTCTGGCTTTCTTGGTTTCCTTGAATATTCAGCTCAAATCCTACTGTTTTCAAGAGGCTTCTACTGGTCCCCCTCATTGCTAGTGCTTTCCTTTCAAGATTACCTCCTTTTTACAATGTATATATCTTCTATGTGCAGTTGTTTGCTTATTGTTTCTTCTATGAGATTGTAAGCTCCTTGAGGGCAGAGACCATGCTTTTGCCTTTCGTTGTATCCTTAGCACTTAACACAATATCTGGCAGATAGTAAGCACTTAATAAAGGTTTGATGACAGTGGTGATAAAATATTTTCTATACAATCTGCCCAAGCACACTTAATTCTATAACAAAACTCAAAGAAATTAAAATAAAGTAATAAAAGACTATTCGGTATTCATGGCTGGGCTAAATATAATCAAATGAAAATAGTAACAGAGGTAATTGTTAATTACTGGTTTACTGCTTTACCAATCACACTATAAACAAGGGACTTTACAGAATTCAATAAAATCCAAGTTCATTTGGAGAAAAAAAGATTTAGGGAAATAATGAAAAAAAAAGTAGGAATTAAAAAGGAATAGCTCTTCCAGAACCCAAAATATATTTTAAAGCAGCATTCATCAGAACCATGTTATTGGTTAAAAAAAAAAACTGAAGAAGTTCAATGAACAAACCAGATAATGCAATCTCAGAAATGATGGAACTCTGTAACTCAGTGTTCACTAAATCCAAAATGCCAATTATTTAAGAAGGAACTCCCTGTTTGACAAGAACTTTTGGGAAAACTTAAAGCTGTTTATAGAAATTAGACTTAGAGCAACATCTTATATCACATTCTACAACAAATTAAAAATAGTTACACACCCTGAAAAAAGTAGGCTACATTTTTACATCCTGTGTAGGGTATGAATTCTTAAGCAAAGGATTGAAGAAATTCCAAAAGATAAAATAAATAATTCTGATTATGTGAAATTGAAAAGCTTGTTTACTTGTGAATCCATCTGGTCCTGAAGTTCATTTCTATATAGCCTGTTCAATTTCTTTTTCTAAAATAAATTTATTTAAGATATTCTATTTCTTCCTCTGCTTGTAGAGACAATTTATATTTTAGTAAGTATCCTTCTATTTCACTTATATTGTTAAATTTGTTGGAATATAATTGAGCAAAATAACTCATAAATAAAGCAATATATATAATAAGGCATAAATAAAGCAAAATAATTGCTTTAATTTCATCTTCATTGGTGGTGTATTCACCCTTTTTATCTTTAATGCTAGTGATTTGGTTGTTTTTAGTCATAGTAACCAATGTTTTATCTATTTTGTCAATTTTTCATAAAACCAAATACTGTATTTATTTATTAATTCAATGGTTTTTAACATTCAATTTTACTGATTTTACCTATAATTTTTAGGATTTCTAAATTTTATGGTTAACTGATTGTCTAGCCCTTGCCACTTTTTTCACCTTAGAACTGATACTAAGAAGATAAGGGTTTAAAGAAATAATGAAGGTATCCTGGATTTCTTCATAGGCTGCATAAAAACTGAGTCTCAACCATAGGAATAGAAAAACAAATATTGGCGCGGTCAATAATGCCATCTGACTCACCCTGGATTTGAGCTACCTGGTCTCTGAAATTTAAGAGGCCAAGAATGGCTGAGGTAAGTGGCAAGATGACTTTTTTAGCTCCCTGTAGTCCTGTAGCTGCCAAGTACTATCTGCCTTCCTCACAGGTAATATAAAGTTATTGTAAGTAAATCTGGTATAACAAATTACTCCAGCTTCCTTTATTTTCATCATTAGGGGAAAAAAATCTATCACCTTGCTGGGGGCCCAATATTGTATATTTTTAATTAGCTTCATGGGTTGTTTGGGGAAGTTATAAAGGTTTCTATTGGCCTTACAAATATAAATGTAGAAAGAAGTTATTTTGATTCCAAAGATTCTACAATGCTCCTTCTCTCCATGCTTTGCCCTCTATTGCCTTCCATGTATGTTGCAAATGAGGCAGAGACTTTAGAGGATACCTCAACTTGAATGGGTTAGAAGGACCCCTTATGCTCCATTGGGAATTTCCTCAAACAGTTTTACTAGTACTACCATGGGCTGATCATCAGTTGCTTTCTTATCTACTCTGTTTCAGGATCCACATCTAAAATTCCCTCTGTGGGAGGGTGTCATTTCCCTCAGCCCATCTAGCAGGGCTGCAGACTGACTTCTCATCCCATTTGCAGAGTATCTGCACTGATAGTCATATTTGCCCAAGCTACAACTGTAATGGCCACCTTTACAAATTTTGCCAGTGGATCAGCCCATACCTGTATAGCTTGTCTGGTGGAAGAGACCCATAGCTCAAATCTGAAGCCATTCCGGTGGGGCATCACTCAGAAAGTAGAATCTAATGGCCCCCAAAGCATGTTGGGCACAGGGTATGGCATATTGTAGTAAAGAAGGACAACTGTGTGAGTTTCATCTATCTCCACATATTTCCTTTAGGAGATTCATCTTATTCTTTTGCAAATCAAGGAGCTGAGTATACCAGGAATTCATCTTTATAGGACCAGATGTGAATGACTCTTCATGCTACCCATCTAAAGAAGGACTAAAGGTGGTTGCCATCTGGAGGATCCAATAAATTGAGCTGACTTTATAACAATAAATCCTCAGATAGCTGCCCAAGCATATGGAACTCAGCTGCTGAGTGTGACTCAGCTTCAGCTCCATTAGATCATGCCCCAGGAACCATTGCTCCAGTGATTCATCAGATTGCTAT